>NW_009216960.1:0-20067 GCF_000690835.1 Fulmarus glacialis | reverse complement strand
CTTCTCACAGAAGCCACCCCTATAGCCCCTCCTGCTACCAAAACCTTGCCACCAAACCCAGTACAGCATCCCACCCTTCTGACCTCCCTGGGGGAAGGGGAGATGTCTAGACAGTTGGCCACCAGCCCTCATCCCGGGTCTTCTCCCATGGCCAAGAGCGGGGCCCTCTCTGATTGACAGTGAGGGGAAGCTGGTATTGCAAAGGAAGAAAAAGCTAACAAGAAAGCGGGGGAAAAAACAGCAAACAAACTATGATACTGAGGTGCGGAAGGAAGGAAGACAACTTGCCTGAGCCCTCCCACAACATATAAACAAATGCCACAGGCAAAATCCAAAATAGCAGAGCAGAACCACAGTTTCCATAGGCTTTTCAGTCACAGAAGCCGTGACTACTAGCTATTAAAACAGACTTAATGGCCCATAGCTTCCTGTCATCTCAGGTGGTTACAAAACAACAGGGACGCAGGCACTGCCAGCCCGTCCTGTGTCATGACCATGGCAGATGTCACCCTGCACGCCTGGAGAATGCTGCAGCTCCGGAGCAGTGATGGTCCCTCATTGCTCCTGAGGGCGATTCCCGTGGATAGCATAGCACCTCCTACAGAGACATGCTTTTTTTTCCCCTGGGTAATTTCTTTTTAATGAAGCATATCAAAATTGCCCAGTATTGCTTTCTCTGAGCATGAACTACTGCTTGTAGGAAGGCTGGGTAGCTGCTTCCTGCAGGAATATGATGGGAGGAAAGGATCTGCTCTCATTTATTTAATAAATAAAATAAATTTGAATGAAAATGAAAAATATTCTTAATGAAAGGTGTTTTTTTTTTTTTTAAATAACAAAGCAAAATCCAAATAGGAATAGTCTCCCAAATAATTCTAATAAACTTCAAAATTTCCACTCAATGTTGAAGGAGAAGAGTTAATGGAAAACATTTGTGAAGCCAGAGAGAATTCTGTATTTATTAACAGGAAAAGTTCAAAAGATTAATCACACAGATTCTTTGACATTTCATCTTGCAAAAGCATAATCCTGATAAGAAAAATGTTTTGGCAAGAGCAACCTCACTGTTGAATACATGATGGTTACTTCTGAAGAGGGAACAAGAGCTAGCTTGTTGAAATGGCACTGCAAATGCAGAAGAAAAGCAGGTTTTACCGAGCACTGATTCTAGACTCTTCTGTAGATGTTTGTCTTACAGATGCGAATAAAGTGGGAGCTGCAGTCCAAGTTCTTGGACTACCTCTGACACAGCACCAGCAGGAGGAATGAAGGTAGAAAACCCATCTCGTCCTTGCCATTTATTTTTTCTTTCTCTTGTTCCTGCTGGTTTTAACGTTGGCAGAGGATCCTCTAGGGGGATTGTAAGGCCATTTGTCTTTGAAGCACAGAGATCAACGGGCAGCTCAGCAAAAAGCCATGCTGGGGGAAGAGAAATCCAAACCGCAAGCCAGCAAGGTGAGTTAGTATTTCCACCCATGGTTTTGCAAGGGATTAGCTATTAATAAAGATTTAGCTAAGCTCTGCTTTGCCTGTACAGCTGCAACATTAATAATAGCCATACATCTTGTAGAGCTGTTTTATTTCCTCCATGACAAGTCTGCAGCAGTGAATATAGCTCTGGGCTGTTTCTATATTACTGAAATTCATTGTGATTTTCTGACCCTTTTCCTCCATTGTCATTAAAAAGAAAAATGAAAAAGTCTTTCTTCTAGTCAGACTCTGCTGTCACTCTCCATGCCCACTGTATGTTATCTGCCTCCTCATTATCTGGACCAAGACAGTAAAAGTACTGAATGAAGTGCAGACAAAAACCCTGGAGCTCATTTAGAATACTCCATGTCGCATGTTGTCTAACTTCCTTTTGCAGCCAGCTTCCTTTTGCAATCAGATTTTGATTTGATACCATGGCTGGAAATCTTGAAATTGTTTTTGATTCTGACCTTACTTCTGCCTCTCTCTTGTTTACCTACTTTTGTCACCTCTACAAGCTTTGAGCTTTATTCTTTTTGTTCTGATTCCACAAACATTCTTATTCATGTTTAAGGTTGCATGAATGTCTGAGGTTTCTAGAAAAGACTAAACCTAGGGTTTCAGGACAACCCATAAACTTCCAGTGCTACATTAAACCCTTTTCAGTAACAACCCATAAACCATGCATCAGTATGGAAATTTTTGGTTGATAACTTTTTTTCCCCCTTGGATAGGAGGTACCTCAAACTTCAGGACAACTTAATTTCTGGCCTAATAAAGGCTCCTAGTGCTATTAGCTCTACCCCAAACTCCATCCCTGTGTCTTCTCAGCGTGGGAAGGAGGGCAGAGGGTATGGGCATCCATTACCTTCCTGGCAACACCAGAAGAGCTGCAGGACTTCATTCACAGGTGGCTTGGAAACAGACCAGCTACAGTATGTGGAAGCTAAGAGAAATGCATATGGCAGTCTTGGTCTTTTGAGGTGTTGTGTTCTGATAATATGACACCAAATAAAAACAAACAAACGACATCAGATTTGACCTTCTCTGGTTCTGGACAAAACAAGCATATTATCAAGGCATCTCTCTTCCATCTAATATGTACCTCCCTAGTAAACGTTTTACAGATCCCAGTGGTTTCTGTGGAGCAGAAACAAATGTTACAACAAACAAATCCAAAGGAAAAGGTTTGGGTTTTGGTGTGTTAGGTTTTTTCTTTTTTGTGGGGTTTTTTTATCCCCTCTTTATTCTTTTGTCCAGAAATGACAAAATCGCTTCCCAACTTGGAACACAATTGTTTATGGCAATAAATCAGTTGACTTCACTGCTGCTGTGCCATCCAAAATGACTTTGTAATCTGGAAAAAAATAATTGTGCTGAGGAGAAAGGGAGCAATAGCCATTTCCCAGGCTTTTTTGACCTTCTGAGCAAGAATTGGAACTTGCCTAGTGGTTTAGATGCTAATCTGTCTACCCAGTGTGTGGGTGTGCTCTGAGTCACAGCCAACATGCACTCACTTCTAAAACAGGGCTTCCTAAATATTTTTGTAAGGGTAACTTTTGTTTAACTTTCATTTGGCAGAGTCCCACATTGGGAACGGTCAAAAGCTCAGGAAGGACCATATGTTGTATATGGAGCTGCTAAGAACAACTTTGAAAGTTTTCAGACCTTTTTCTCTCAAACTGAAGAAGAAAAGCCTCACCCCTCATCCCAACATGAATTAAGATATTGCTTTTTTCTCACCCACTTGCCAGCAAACCACATCTGTCAGGCTTCAAGTGTGCAACAACAACTGCCTGTCCACAGTGAAGATAAATGTCTAATTTTTTTTTTGGTGTTTGCTGTATTTATTTTTTTAATCCATGCCTAGTTACTAAAACTCAAGGGGCATTCTGCTGAGGACGTTCCAGGCAACTGGAACTGTGCAAGTACTGAGCAAACAGGATACAGTGGCCATATACAGGCAGCAGGCACCGTAGAGATTTCTGCAGAGAGAAGACTTTTTTTTTATTGTTCTGCTTATTACATAACTGGGAACACGGATAATGAACATGTTTCAGTCAAAGCATCACAGGTGTTACAAATTGCTTTCTCTCTTGGAGGCCCTGTTATTAACCCAGTTACTGCTGGTAATAATACCTGCTGCTCTGCAAATAAGCCTGAAAAATGCACTGGGGCCAGATTCAATAAAGGGCTTAGGTGACTCAGCATAAGTTGGTGTAATACCCGTATTTAAGATCTCAGGCCTTTGAGCAGAGTCTGAATCCTGAGCAATAGATCTATAAAGTGCACAAAGAGTGTTAGGTGTCTGCAATAACAACCCCAAGCAGCTTAGCATACACCTGCTTAGATCTAGCCAATAAAACTGGCTGGGTGGGGAGAGGAACCTTAAAACCCACCTGGCAGACCTGCAAGGAGATACTTGCACTCGGTCAGGATCTGCAAACCAGATTCCAAAATATAGCTTTGTGGGCTTTTTTTTTTTTTCCTTTTCTTTAATTTCTTTTTGGTTTTTTTTCTTCCCTTCAGAGAACTGAGCAGGCCTTACGCTTTTTAATGTTCTGCCTTTGCCACGGCTGCTACGCATTCATGTAACACCCTGCTGCTAAAGCTGTAACCTGGGAAATGGACGTCCTAAGTTAGGTTCCCTGCTTTGGCTGCACAGCATGCGTGGGAGGGGGGCTTCGTTCCCCCTCCTCCCCCCCCCCGCTCCCCAGAGATTGTGCAATTAGCAGCTCTAAAGTAGGTCAGTGTGAGTGGGCTGGAGGGATACGCTCCTCATCCTCCAGCTGCAACTGTGCAGAAAACAATTCAAGATTCATTATACAGAAGGAGAAAGAGCATATTAAGCAACCGAGTCATGTTCCCTCATGCTCAGGACACTCACCTGGCACGAGGGCAACCGGGTTTCTGGCCCTTGTCGACGCTTGATTTTCTATGTTTTAACCAGTGGTGGTTCTATGTGAACTACAAGAAAAAGAGGTCCCAGCAGGGGGACTGAAACTCAGGCCTGTCCAGCTCTGCCTGGAGTGAGTGCCGTAACCACCACCAGGCTGGTGACGCGGCTGGAGCGGGGCTGCCCGTTAGCGCTGCCTCTCTCCTGCTGGCCAGGCGTTCTCTCAAGAGACTGAATAGATTTGAACCCAAATATATTTGGGTCCAAATATATTTGAGTATTCCCTGTTCAAATAGGGAATGAAAATTTCCAAATCCTCTAAGCAAATAATCAGGCTACTATGTAGTGCTCGGGCAGAGGAGAGGAATTTTGCATTTCAGCAGCAAACAGCAGCAGCCACTGCATGTGATCAGGTGAGAAGTAGGTCCCTGAAAGCAAGCTGAGCATGCTCCGAGGACACTTGTGAGACCGACTGACTCTACAGTAGGCTTAGTTAGGGATATGTACAAAGCAAGCCTTCAATTGCTCACTCAACTCCACCAAGATTGGGACAATTCTGGACATGCACAGAAGTACAGCTCCAAGCTCCTGGTAAACTTAAGACCAAATAAGTCCTTGAACTTAATCACCACCAGCTTTGTTGGGATTTTAGTCTTAAATGTCTCAGTTGGGTCAAGTCCCAGGGCAGAAAATCTTGTGTGGATTTGACACCTAGCTCCTTTTTATATGAGCGGCCAAGGGATAGATGCCCCTGCAGACTGCAGTGCTCCAAGCTAGACCACCCCTCTGAAAGGAAACACCATGCCAAGTTTTGCTCTCAGTTACCCCATTACAACTTTGACTCGGTGGTGATGCAATTGACAGCATAACTGGGCCAAAAATATAATAGCAGAATTGGTTTGTTTTTTTTTTTTTAGAGGCAAGGCCATGCTATAGGATGGTGAGGATAAATGCAAGTAAGCAGACCCCTCGCTACCAACAGCTCCATGTGGCCAATGCAGTAGAGCCTCTATCCCTTGGAAATCCAGCGCAGCAGAAACCTCAGAGATGTGATGAAGAAAAACTCT
Source organism: Fulmarus glacialis (assembly GCF_000690835.1). Lineage (NCBI taxonomy): Eukaryota > Metazoa > Chordata > Aves > Procellariiformes > Procellariidae > Fulmarus > Fulmarus glacialis. The sequence continues at coordinate 14,634 of NW_009216960.1, read as the reverse complement.
CCAGAGAGTCAGAAACCCTTCCCAGGGTTTCCCAGGACCCAATGGACCATAGATGTGTGTGCCTTTGAGACGCAAAGTGTATGCTGAGCGGTACGGCAAACATATTCCAAGTCCATTTTCAACTTCTTTCTGCTGTTTTCTTCCTCAGCGTCGTCTCCCTTCCTTGCCAAGCTAGCCTAGGCCAGCTGCTGACTGTCCCTCAGAGCCCATCTTCCTGCACGGGGAGCTGAACGCCTCCAGCTGCTGGTAGCATTCCCACCCACGTTACCACAGCAGCAGAAACAGCAAAACATTAAACACGAGGACGCCGTGTGGGCAAAGTCCCTGCATCCTCCGGGTTCGTGAGCAACCTTTATGCGGCCGCCAGGCCCCCGGAGGAGCCTGCGGAGCTCGGGTGTTCGCTCCTGCTCCTTTTCCAGCTGAGCCTGGCACATTTCTGGGACACCTAAGATCATCTCTGTGCAAAACGAGTAGCCAGCACTGGTTATACCCATTTTATGTATTTTTCAGAGAAGGATTTTAGTGGCCCATCTATTCAGAGTGAACATAACTTAAACAGTTTCCCCAAATATACTTCTCAGTAACCTTTGACTGGTACAATTGTCCTTCTTAAATTTCTACCTGGGCTCCACCCTTGCATTGCACAAGCCCATCTTCCAGAGATAAGTCAACGGAGAGGAATTCACATGGAAATATCTTCCGATGTGGCATTGAGATGAGGAGCATATGAAGAGCATGTGTATTACTTTTGGCTTGTTTTCAGTTTATTTTTTCTTCCTTTGGACATATCTGATCTTCAGAAAATAAGGAGTGATACAGACTTCATTTCCTATTAGCTGACAACAGCTATAGATTGGATTGACATACAATGATGTGTTAATTTGGCAAGTTATCAAAAAATCAGAGCCAAAAAAGCTGACAGTCAGGCAGCGCAGTTCCCTGGAAAACAGATTTCCTTAAATAAATCTTTTGTTTTGACAATATGACAGCTCTGTTCAAGAACAGAAACTGTATTGGGACAGTATATTTTGATTTCTCCAAGACACTCAATTTAACACTGCGTGACATTTTGATTTAAAATGTGCATTAACTGGAACTTACAGGGTGTGCGTTAGGTGGATTAAAAATTGATTCCCTGGTAGATCTTTAAAAGGTCCATGAGGAGATAACTGGGGCTGTTTTTCTTGTGGTCTACCTGGGACCAGTTCTTAGTCTGACATGATTTAATATGTCAACCCACAATCCAAACAAAATAAAAAATTCTGAAGTCTTTACTGGCAAATTTGGTAGGTGATTCAAAAAAATCAGTGAGGTCATTAATAGGGAATCACTCCTGCTTTGAGGGTGATCATTCCTTTAAATGGTCAAAGTCTAAAAAAATGCATTCTGATCAAACAAAAGATTTTAGATATATAAAAATATATGAAAATAGAGAAATGAGGCTGAGGATGAGCAAATGTATAGAAAAATTGTTCCAGAGAAGGACTTCTTAAAGACTCCTCCTAGACAATCACCACATTTTTGTCACCTCAAGACATAAACAGAGACCTCCCACATTTTCCCATCAGCCACACACATAATACCACAGTGCTGCTCTTAAGCAGCAAGAATGAAATACATTCATTTTTTCAAATCTGAAATCTAAGTAAGCCATCCTGACATTTCATGACTGGGAAAACATAATCATCAAAAACAAGCAAACAAACAAAACCCCTTCACCCCAAACACAAATCCTTTTGGGTTGCAATTTCCTTGCTTGGTTTCAAGTTAAAGGTGATTGGCTTTTGGAAAGATTGAAAAAAAATAATTTCAGTAGTTTTAATTGTGTGACAGGTAATTAAAGTACAAGCACAAAAATGCTTTGTATTTTAAAAAAAGTTGTTCAGACTAATTTTGTTCTCTCTAGTTACTTTCTTTCCCCTCCTTTTTTTTTTTTTTTTGTAAAGGCTTAGACTAGCATGCTTTTGTCATACGCTTTTCTAGAGTTATGAAAAAAAAAAAAGAAAAGGGCTCTGGAAATATACAAATATTACCAAAAGGAGCAGACTAACAGAAGATATTCAAAATACATGAAAAATTATGAAACCATTATTAAAATAAAAAGTAACACAGAAGGAGAAGTGCAAAAAGATAGCTTCTAGTATTTTCCTTTGAAATTTACATTTGCAAGCAGCTATTTAGGAATATCTAGGACTATGTCACATAGCTGAGAAGTCTGTTTACCACTATTCCAGAAGAAACTGCATTTATTACATACATTTTGCTTTCTAAGAGGAGTAAAATCCATTGCAATGGCTAATTTAGTATATTTTCCTTTGAAAACCATCTCTGCCAAGAGGGGCTTTTCGAATGGCTTCAGAAAGGTTGATGAGGAAGGTGGTGTGCTGAGCCTAGCTAGGTAGCTGTGCCTATATGCCATAGGAACACCTCCCATGCCATTGTTTTGACAATTAACAGTTTTTGAGACAGGAAAAAAACCCACAACAGTAGCAAGAGATGGTGGGATCTTAACCTCTGTGCTGCTGTTTTGGGACATTTTATCCTCCTGGTCTTGTCATATCTGTCATGAGACAAGCCTCCTGGAGAGCTGCCTGACACCAGACGTTACTAATCAGTAGTTTGCCCCAACTGCCTGGTGAAACAGAGTGACAGGCCACAGAAAACCCCAGCTAATATTCACAAGGAAAGAGCAGTATTCACCTGTGGAGTGAATACCCTGGCACTACAGCATTGGACCTTCATGGACCTATGAAAAACACGTCCCATGACTAACTATGGGCTAATTTTTCAATGTTATAACGATCCTGGTGTGTCTCCGAGGACAAAAAAATCCCCATAAATGTCTTAGTTTTTCCTTGAAAGACATTTAGGGAGACAAATGACATAAAGCAGAAGACACATGGAAATGCATTGTCATGTACAGCTAGCCCATAGGTTCAGGTATGAAGTTTTGAGTTTCTTGTTGACTTCACATAGCAACAGATACAAAGCCAACAGCTCCCAACAAGTAGCTGCAGACTCCCAAAGATGTACCATGCCTGTTTTGCTTAGCAGAAAGGCTTTCTTAAAAGACTTTTAGTTTTTTATTTATAAGCTAAAATCTTCGGCAGGTTGACCTTTTGGACCAGTCCAAGAAAGCACTTAGTTTTGAGCTGAAATGCATCACCTGCTGAGGCACAATTTGAACCTTTACAGCTAGAATGGGCCTATTCAGTGCTCAATTTGTCTTTTTAATGTCAGATACATGTACTACATGTTCCTGGCAAGTACTTAAATGCAACGAGCCTGGTCCTCCACATAGTCCTTTCTTCAGCCCATGGGGTAACTCCATTGGCTTCGGAGGGGTCACTGCTGATTCGTGCCACCAGAAGGTGTAATTAGAAGACCCAGCTCGTCCATCCTGAGGTATTACATGACTTCCTTCCTCCTATGGATTTATTTCCTTTTTGATTTGATTTTTCCATGCAAATTTTTCAGCCTCTACAGTGCACCATGGCACACTTCTGCAAAACTGAAGGCCAAACTGAGATTGAGAAATCTCCCTTTCTCTCTTACACACATGCAAGAACAATGACACGCAGTATAAAGTTACATTTCATATATAAAACTGAGCAATTTGAGAGCTTCAGTTGCCTTTTATGTCTTCCATAAAAGGCAATTGGATGATTTTAACCCAGTATGACTCTTGTTCTTTTTAACATTAAAGTGAACAACAGAAAAGAAAAAAAAAGAAATCAGTCCATGAAGGAGAAAAACGCTCACTTATCTTCCTTAGGTTACAGCAAAGCTAAAAATAAATTATTGTCATCCTGCTTTCTAAAAATCTTTAATAGGACACTAGGCAGCAGAAAGGAAAGCATCACTGTTTTTTTATAGCACAGGTATTATAACTCCAGGTTTCATTTAAACTCTGTTACAGTCAGTTGGTTATGAGTGGGCTGGCTCCTAAGTCAGCTCAACAGGACACTGTGCATAAGGAAGATTTTTAACTGTCTGTGGCCTTTTGCATATGGGACTTTGTAGGGAGTAGAAAACAAGAAAAAATAGCAAACATCTCTCCACGGGTAAACTGCATCTTTGCTGACATCCCCGTCCTATTCTACTCTTGACAACCAACATAAAGCCCTGTGCAAAGTGACATTTTTACATCCAGAACAAAGACGATCCTTCCATCTGGAGTAAGTTTTAAATAACATCCTCGTGAAGTTGCCAAAACAAGCTGGGCCATTCAAAAGGCAAAGTTTCTTGAGTTCAAAGAGAGAAGGGTTTTTTTGCACTGAACCTTGTTCTGGCAGTGTATTGAAGTGGCTTCAGGACATACTAGTTCCGTTTCTACCTTTGCTTAGTATTTTGTTCAGACAAGTCCAGTCCAGACTTAGTTACCCGACTTCATTGTAGTCAGCTACATTTCTACCTTTCACTCATACTCGTCTTTGGCACACTGGAAATCTGACTTGGTGTTTTGCAGAAGTCTTTTAAAACATTCCTAAACATTTTAAAAGCCAACAGGTACAGATTTCTTTTTTTTTTTGTTCTTTCTTGCCTGTGTTACATTTTCTAGTAATAAAAATAAAATTTCTGGTTAGCAAAAAAATTCTGAGACAGCTTCCTTTGGGGAAGGAGGGATGGATTTGGGAATATTTGCACTGTACCGTAACTCTCAGCCGACATTTGGATAAAGTATTAGAAAGCTTGCTGATGCCTTAGGAAAAAGAGGATTTGCATTGTCAAAAAAAAAAAAAAAAGACGCTGTTTTTAATCATACTATGCCCTTCTAGAAAATGCTTTCACAGCACTCCAGTCTGCCACTCAAGTTACTAAATCAAAGCCCATTGTTCACATTCTCCACCACACAAGCAGCCCCACGCCACGGCGCTTTGCAAATACAAGCGGAAAGTCAAAGATTAAAGCAAGTTTCTTCAATGCTTTTATATCAAAGTTCTTCATACAAGCATCCTTTCTTTTGCTTGTAAGTACACTAATCATATTTCAATTGCATGCCTACAATATAAAGTTAATAGCTTCCTTATTTCCTTATTTTAGCATTTCCCCTCTACTCCCTCTGTCTTTTCAATTACACTAGCTAGATCATTTCTTTCATTTCCTTTCTCCAGTGTCCTGTTTTCATTTCTTAAACAAAATCATATTTGGTCACTTACACTTTTCTTGAGGATAAGCACACGACAGCAGCATCTCTTGCTCCACCATGGTGCTGTCTGTTGCAGAGGTCAGTGGTCTTTTGAATAGCGCTTTAAGAAAATATTTTGGAAAGCTAAACTCACTCATGCAGGCTTCTGATCTTCTCCAGTACTCTTGGCTTCTGTGTGTTGTCACATGTTATCCTCCCTCCTGAGAAACCTGTGAAACAGGTCTGGCAACACACATCTTGTGTGTCAGAAGAGTTTTAATTGATTCATTGCAACAGGTACCCACCCTCATTAAAAAAAAGTTGTTGAAAGGAGTAGTCTCTTAGCGCCTCATTTGAAATTACAGAACCTACCGAATGTCACAGCTGGTGCACTTTAAAGGGAAACTACTTGCTGGGTTTGTGAATATACAGGAAATAATTTAAAATCAATCTTACATGCCAAATAAACCACAGCTAGCGGGATAATTCGGATGTTCCTGCGCTGTGGGAGAGGAGGAATCCTTCCTCTCTGCACCAAGGTGGCAAGGGCTGCCACTGTGTCTCCCCAAGGCACAATTTCTTGTGGGACAAAACAACTCCACCTCTCTGCTACAGAGGCCTCTCTCTCCGTGAACAGCAACTCTGATTGCTACTGATGGGAACAAACTGTGTGGACCTGATCGCTGAGAAATGCGTCTCCAGGAACGCGAGGTTAATAGTGCCTCAGTGCTTGCAGAGAGGATTCCTCCACGCAGCAACCGCAGAGGTTGCTCTGCCTTTCAGCAGCCCCTGTCTACCCATCCGGGGCTCAGTGAGGAGCCCCCAGCGCTACCCTGCCACCCCTCGCAGCTCAGTTACCGTTCCTCTGTTACCCCCATGACCAAGGGGGATTGCAGGTGGGCCCTCATTAAGACCTGTATCAATTTCACGTCAGGGCGCATCTTGTAGTACCCCCATAGCAGTTTCCTACTGCTGTTGCTCTTGCAACCTGGCGATACCATTGTCAAGTGCAAGCAAGGCTGTTGTTAGCAAAAAGCAGGAGACGCGGGATTTGTGCCTGACTCTGCCTCTAATTTGCCCTGTCACCTTGGGCAATTTGCTTTACCTCTCAGTGTTTCTGTTTCCCCATCTCTAACACATGCCTAATTATAGTTCCCTTTCTTTGGAAAATGCTTTGAAATCTATGTACAAAATGCAGCATGAAAGAGGAAGCTATCATTATTGCACCCTTGTAAAATACTGGGATGAGGCAGACAATAAGCAGTGAGCATTTGAGATTTCACGCATGTAGAGCGTTGTGTTTTAAGAGGAACATGACCTTATTGTAATAATGATTTAAAAAAAAAAGATACTCCCACAGAATTTGGCAAAAGTTCAGTTTCTGTTTTCACAGTGGAATGCTGAGAGAAAAATCTAAATCAGTTCTCACTTCTAGGAACGTTACGCCCTCCTGGAAACAGCAAGTCCACCAGAGGTTCCTCGGTGGAAAATGACATAATACGGCAATTTCCTGCTTTTCGCTCACCTGGGTAAATAAAATCTCTCATTTTGCAGCGTGTGAGTGCTTACATTATACTCCATAGGTCTAAATACTCATCCTCTTTCTCTTTCTCTCTCTTTGAAAACTAAAACTCAACAAAGCTTACAAAGATTGGGTTTTTTTCATGTGCAGGTGAGCTTGAATTGCGAGATGAGATTGATGCGAAGTTGTGTCTTCCAGAGGTTGAATTCACTCACATGGGAGCCTGGTACCTGTTTTAGTACTTCAGCGAACAAAATGAAAGATGTGCTTCTATTCACCCCACTTCTACAGTGTTGCTCATTGAGGGGCCTTCCTCACTGGGGAGGACTGTAAAGGGCATGACAGTGAATTAATTTTCCCCTGGAGTTTAGAGCAAATAATTTTTCACCTGCTCTACTCGGGAAGACAGCAGCTGCTGGGTGTGAGAAGTGCAGGATGGAGCTGCCTCGGCTTTCCTGCCTCTGCTTCTGCTGCCATAACCCATGCACTTTCACTCTCAGCCTGAAGACATCTCAAGTGATGGCAGCATTCTTGAGATGATATATTGAGGACCCATATAAAGTTGAAAACTAAGAGAAACTTGCAAAAGCTTTCAGGAATTATATTGTCTGTGTTGTCTGTGAAGAAGTGAAGTTATGGCTTTTTTCCCTCTGCATCCTTTTTCTGTGAGACAGTTTTCAGTAGAAATTTGTTTATCCACGGTCCTGCTTAGACTAAAATCCTGGGTAGTTCTTAACACGGGTGAGAGCCCAGAGATTAAGCTGGGCAATGCTGAATTGAAGATAAGTGGCTGTGGGGAAATAGCTTTTTGTGAAATGCCCCTTGATTGCACGTTAATACTGGCACATTCTTAAAGCTTACCTGAGTCTTGAAACGTAATTCTCTACATGACTTAACATGGACAGCCAGGTTTATTACAGACCGGGAGAATGGTAAATGTATAACCTACTTGCTTCTTACTCCATAATCCATTAACTTCAGAGCCATGTTCTGAGATGTCCTAAGGTTACTGCCCTGACGATTTATAGTAAGAAGTGAATCACTTAGAGCTGCAAGCTCAGAAACGCTTGCAAGTACATTTGCAGAAGGGCGTGCATTTATTTGTATTTTCTGAATACATACAGTTGCAGTAGGTGACTTCTCAATAATCACATCCTTACGACATTAGCAAACTCATACTGGGTATGGGATTAGCATGGTCTGATTTGAATTTCAGTGGAAAGGACTGTTATGAAAAAAGAAAGGCTTCTTGTAGAGAGATAATATAAAAGTTGCACAAGAAATCCTTCTAAAAAAAGTTTCTCTTTCTGTGTTGAGCTGTAATTCTGCCTGTGGATGAAACAGGTTGGGAATTAAAGCTGTAACCCAGCCTTTGGAAACGGAAGGCGCAGTGTGAGTGGAATCCAATCTTTTACAGCAGGGAAGTGAATAACAGCAATTGAAGCTAGGCTTTTTGGTGCTTGAGATAACATTTGGCTGAGTGAATGCATTTGGTTAAACATCAAATCCTAAAAATCTGAAAACCGTCTAATGAGCTAAGTGAACCAGTACTGTCAACTGCAGCAAAAACACTAGGAAGAGTCAAATTAACATACAAGAGCATTCTGTTGTAATCATGAAATTAAAGTATGAAGTGATAGCAACCATTTATGTCTTTGGACAGACTCCAAGCATTCAAACTGATGCATACATTTATATGTGAGTTATTGCAAAGAGCGTTCAAACGACAAATATCCCATAATTGTGGTGCTTGATCTTCCAAGAAGCTCATATCTATAATTATAACCATTGTCTGAAAAAACAGTGCAGGTTTACAGTAACTATGCAATTGATGCTTGTCTCCACTTCTGTCACTGAAGTGACAAAATAACCAAGTCATGCTCGCATCTCCTTCCTTATAATGCTACATTTGTCCTCACCCCAATATCTGGCCGTAACCTGCAATTATGTGTCATTAGCTTTCCGTGAAACTGATCAAAGGTTGTCCAATTCAAGGCTGATTTGGGAATATGCCAAAAACCTGAGGGTGGACCCTAACTGGCATAAAATGGAGCAGGTTTAAGCAATTGTTTCTTTAAACAGCACAGGTTTCCCACTTCAGGTAATAACTCTGTTACCCTGCGCAATGTGAAGATGAAATCCTGAATATGTTGGTCCAGAGAGGCATGTGCTGGTGTCATCCAGACCATTTGGGTAATCTTTGCTTTTCTGTTCCAACTGGAGGACCCTAAAATGCTTAATTCAGCAGAACAGTGTTTGTTTGAAAAAGGCTTTCAGGTATTACTGCAAAGCATTTGCTGCTTGCACAGCAAGTGCTACAGGACTGGGGCAAGGGGACGAAAGCGAGCCAGCGCTCTCTTTGGAAGGGATGAAGCTCACCTGGGGAGAAACGGTGCTGAAACTGCTGCCTCAACCTGGAAGCATTGAGCCGTGAGGTTATAAAACACGAAGATGCAAAGTGTGGTGTTAGAGGAGTACACGTCCACAGCAACCATGTGCAGGTGAGAGGCACAACGCACCCTGTACCCTGAGCTGCTATGTGCAAAGGCTTTAGGAAGCACTGTCTCGTTCCATCCACGTGTTTAGAGTGGGAGGCTGCTTCCTCACACTGAGTTTTGGACACCTGCGGTGTAGATCCCTGTATGTGAGGTGGTCCGCCCAGGCTGTCTCCATAATCAGTGGAGAGAACTAGGCACGCTGAGGGCATGAGTCATCCGAGCTGTTCGAGACATCTCTTTTAGGAGGAGATGAACCATGCCCTAGACCCCCTTGTGCACTGACTCGCTCCCTGTTGTCTGTAAAGGGGACCTACTGGGACCAGCTCTGAGATGAACCTCTACATTTACTAAGATGAATTCTGCTTTTCAGACCCTGCACAAGAACAAATAGGTTGCATTTATTCTTCCAGCTGCACTTTCCCATTCCTTTTCTCAGACAGGGGAATGAACAGTTTCCACTAAGTTGTGCCCTGCGGACTCTAGGGTGACCCTGGGACATACTTCACCCTCCTGAGACCTACTACTTGGACCCTAAAAAGCAAGAGGAGCCACAAGGCAGTACACAGCAATACCACTGCTGAACATGTCACCGCCTAGAAGCAAAAGTAGGGGACCTGTGTGGAACACTTGAAATTTATCCTAGAACAAGATTTCCTGAAGATGATATAAAACTGTTGTAATGTTTGTGGTTTTTTTTTTAGTTTAAATTAAACAGTGACTCAACATTTTGATTTCTCAAGATCACAAATCAAAAGCCATCACATATTTTTAGGCAAAATCTAATTCAAACATCCACTGTCAGGGTAATTTCTGTGTGACATGTATCCGCTGTCAGACAAAGTGCAGATTTCTGCAGAGCAAACAGCAGTAAGATAACTTGGCGCACTGGCTACTTCATCTGGAGTCATTTCAAGGAATGCAGCTTTAAATACCTGCCCATTCAACACTACTATCAAAGTTCTTCCTCCTAAACCACCAGTTCCTTTAGATTAATGAGCAGAAAACCCCTCAGGCTGAAAGGACCATGGGAGTGAAATCAGCCTGCTGAGGTGCTGCAGAAACCTGAAGGGATCCAGGGAGAAAAGGCTGCGAGGAAGTGATGTGCTTTCCCATCTCTTTGAGGGTGATGCAACGTGCTGTTAATCCAGCACTATTTTTTTTTCTAGCTTCAGCTCAAGGGATCAACAAACACACCTGAAGGCACGAGGGATGTGTTTAAACAAAGAAGATGTGAACAGATTCAAACCTCAGACTTGAAAACAGGCAAACAAAAAGACTGCATAAGGCAAAAAGGAGGCAGTTGCAGTAATTGCAAGAAGGGCAAAACCGTGCAGAATAATGAATCCAGTAATAAATTGCTGCCAGCACACACAGATTTCCAGTTAACTCTGTGTGTTGTTCCACTGCCTAATCCTGCCTGTTGAGGGGGGCACAACCTGGAAGATTGTTTTGTAAGTATTAAGTTCTCTGTCCAACTTGTTTTCTCTCTGTGTTTGGTTGTGTTGTGGTGTGAGTTTCTTTTTTGCTGAACCAAGAGGGCTGATGCACTGCAAGACTGCTTCTGCTATACACTCGCACTTGCAGCAGGTCCCCTCAGAGCCCTACTGACCAGCCTCGTTACTTGCGGCTTTGAATCCAGGTTCAGGATTTCCCGGGGTTCACCCAGCCATTACAGATGAAGGCGCACCGAGATGCTTAGTGGGCCGACATCACTCAGGTCTGTAGCTGTTTGCTTTGCCAGTAGTGAATCATACTAGTCCCATATGGATAAAAAAAAGTCAGATGTAAACTGCGGAAGTCCCATGTTAAAGTCAGAAAAATCATACTCTGCAGGTCAAGATTGTTCTTGCTGAAAAAGGTAGGGAGAGGTAAATATCCAAGTGTCAGCCCTGGAACTCCTTATAATGACAAATAAGTTCCCTTTTAATGCTCCTACATTAAACAGAAAAGGAAGGACTGCATTAGTTGCTTCCATTCAAAATGTATTGATAGAGAACAAGGTCTCCACCACTGGTGCTTGGACCATTTTCCACACTTAACCTCTGTGGATCACCCTAAAACAAAGCAGTCGGGAAGCCCAATTAGTTTAATTCAAAAGGGAGGATAGCTGGAGAAAAGAGGGCATGGATAGTTCCCTTGGTCGTGGAAACCCTCAGTCAGGCGTCCTCCTCAGAGCCCATTTGCAGCTGCTCCCACCACTTAGAGCATCTCAGTGTACATCTAAGAGCCAGAAGCCTCTTTGAGCAGTGCTGGGTTAGAGGAAAGTGAAGCTGGCTTAAAACTACTGTTGTACATGTCCTCCTCTCACTGCTTGTCATTTTATGCGATTGCCTGGATTTTCATCTGTTTTTCGATTTATACAATTTGTATAAACTGGCACTTCCTCACCCTTAGTGCTTAAAATTATTTTTCTCGGGAACAAAAAAAGCAGAAAGGTATAATAACAAGAGGAAGAGGATAGTCTTGCCTATTAGTCAGTGCATGTAGCCAAGTTCTTTTAGAAAACAGTAATTAAGCATAAATAGATTAGATAATTCTAATCTTTGCTGGAAATGATAGGCTAAAACTAGAGGGCACATTGAGGGTATTAAATATACAGGAGATCCCTAGTATGATGACATATATGCGAAGTGAAAAAAAGGGATTGTTCCAAGGGGGAAAAAAAACCAACCACAAAAGTTCATTTAAAAAAAATCATAAAACTGATCATTTAGGGTGTAGGAGGTTGCTCAGAGTTAGTTCGAGGGTTTAATTACACTGCATTTCTGGATGAGTAAGCTTCTTGACTTCTTTTCAATGTGCTGACCAGGGGACATGTGTAAGCTTCACTGTATTTAGTAAATACCTTAGGGTAGATGAATGTCAAGTGACAGCCACATGGTTTCGTGCAGCAAAATGGTGACTTGTCATCACCATCAAGTTATCATCACACAATATGTCAACAAAGAAATGGCTATGTTACTGGCAAGTGACACCTTAATGACACGGAGTGGCATTTTGCTTCTTTTCCGTGGGTATAAGCCTCAGAAGTGTGACTCCTTCCTAAGTTAATTTTAAATCCCATCATTTCTTTTGTCTTGATACTCATTTTCACAAGCATGACTCTTGCACACCCACTACAAGCAGGCAGCCCCTATTAACTATATCTCCAAATTTTAAGAAGAACTAATACAGAAGGAGCCAGGCACCAAAGGAGCCTGAACAGGGAAAAGGCCCTGCAGAGGAACCCAAAATTTAGCCAACCTCTGATTAAAGCTTTAACCCTACTAGATTATTTGTGCCGTGTCCAACTGTTGAAGCGAATTTGAAGCTCCAAATGCATTAAGCTTTATGCTTAAGGAAGGAGCTAGAAACACCCCCGTGCAGCTCCATTCTGGACTAGGGGGCCAGATGTGTCCATGCAGACCAGCAAAGAAAATGTCCCCCACTCAGACAGCGAGACGATGGGGCATCCTCTATTTAATCGTCTCGCTAAGAACTGCACAAACTGTTGGTGCGGCTTCAAAAATCAGGTAAGTGTTCAGTTAGATATTTGTTATACTTAGGTGAAATGAAGTGACATGTTGGGTGCAAATTAGCTTAGAGAAGGATAGCAAGAAACTATTTTTAACACTGCATAGGATCAGTATTTCAAGAATATGATTTTTGGAGATATGTTTGCTGAATTTAATCAGTCTTCCCTTATGTTCATTACATATAGATGCTGCTTCATCTTACGCACAAGACTCCAGCTTTCTCACATCTAAGTGTGATATGCTTAATAACTCAGCACTTTGAAGTACTGTATCTGTTGATGTCTTTGCAGCTAGCCATAGACCTGCGATTTTAAGAATTCTTTTATATTTCCAAAAACTCTCTACCAGGGGATGACATCTAGCTTATTATCCACTCTGCTACTGATTTGTTTGGCATCTGTGCTTTGCTTGCTGGGGATCAGGAGATTTGATCAAAGATGTAAATAAAAAATACAGTCTAGGCTCAACTTTTTTTTTCTTCATTCAGGTAACTTAGATGTAAAAGTTCAGTATGTTGTACTATAGAAGAGGTTGTTCTAGAAGGTGTCCAAGACCATTAAGTAAACATGACTGTTCAAAAGAGAATTTTTTAATGCTTGATCTGACATAAACTTTCAAAAGGCGGAATACTTATTCACATAGCTATTCAATTTAACTTCACTAACAAAATAATTCCAATTCAGTTTCTTACAATTATCATACTGGTATCGTCTTTTGACTGAAGAAAATAAGAAAAGCTACTGTTCTATTTTTTACACTACTTTATGCATATATACAGCTTCAAATTACCAAAAAAATGTCATCCCTTCACGGCTTATCAAAGGAGGTCTGTGATATAATGCCAACATATACCCCTCAGTATTTCTGCTGTTAAGTATCCTGATCTTATAAATCTACACTGATGTGATGATTTAAAGTCTTATTGTTCTTGATGAAGTCACGCACACCAGCATGGAGAGTGAGGGCATTAGCTAGTGGGTTTTACAAGTGTTCTATAAAAATCTGTGTGAACACTAAATTTTAGGAGCTAGCAGAATGCTGTTACAGCAGAAGATGTTAACAATTCAAACTTGCTTATTATCCACACAAGGATACCCTTCTGCCTTTGAAGAGACTGCCTCAAAAAGAAAGCACAAATATAACATTGAAGAGTTTGAAATACATTGTCTTAAAATGCTTTCTTACAATGTTCTCATCATCTTAAAAGTACTCAGTATTGCAAACTTTCTTCAAAATTTGAAACTTAGGAAATTTTTGCGTGATTTTGGGTAGGTCTATGGTACAGGGCAAGTGATGCCGTTAGTTAGTCCTTCGGAACAGTATGATTTTTTGTGACTTTGTACAACTGCTTTAATCTTCATTAGCGATGCTGCTGCTGACATGCAAATGAAAAGAATAGGGTTTTGCTCAGTTTGTTATACTAGTTTTGTAAGAGCTATCAGGAATTAAAAAACAGACTTTAGTTTTGAGACAGGCACATAAAACTTGACTGCTCGTCACACACAGTGCATCGGCTGATTTAAGCATTAAACGTAAACGCTCAACCCAAAGACGGTAAGAAGTCCAACCAAAGACGATTGCAGGATGAGGCATTGCCATGACATGATGAAGACAGACGTTTTAGGCTTTTCATAAGTATAACTGAAACAGACTGTTAGGAAACTGAGGAAACTCAGAACACTTGCCTACTTGTAAAAGCGGAGGGGGGTTGTTTTCATGTTTTAAGTGTAATCTTACCAGTATAATTACTCTAAATAAAATTATTTTATGACATTCAAGCCAGAAAATTCTTAAGTCATGAATTCTAACCAAAATAGCTGATAACACATGTTAATCTGTGAGCTGATGGAAGTGTTTCGTTACTCTTCCTTTGGTAACTTTCAGCACCTTGTTCTTACGGTAACAATGCTGATGTTCTGTTATTTGGGGGGTTCTATTATTTGGGGTTTTATTATTATTTTTAAATTATTT
>NW_009216959.1:1743-12573 GCF_000690835.1 Fulmarus glacialis | reverse complement strand
TTCAAGGTCAGGCTGGATGGGGCTCTGAGTAACCCAATCTAGTTGAAGATGTCCCTGCCCACGGCAGGGGGATTGGACTAGATGACCATTAAAGGTCCCTTCCAACCCAAACTATTCTATGATTCTACGTTACTGATGTAACCCAAGACAAAACCATAGTGGTGAGCAGTTTACTGACTAGCAGGTACCTACATAATAGTTACAAGTTCTGCCGCCTAGATTATTAGAAAGTAATTTTACTCCAAAACATTAACATGAGATTCCACATCAGATCCTGGAAAAAACTGCAATTATGTCACTTCCTCATGTAAAGGGACAATGATTCACCAGCTGTTTTGGCTAAAGATTTTCTGTAGCAGAGTTTTAACAACTATGCAGCAAACTGCTTCGTTAGTGGGTTTGCCCATTCACTCTAAATAACCCAGCAGACAGTCACTGTTTGATATGTTATTTTTCAGCTGTAGAGAAGCCATTTTTACTTAGAAGATATTAGGCACAATTTGTAATGCAGTACAAGTATCAACTGTGTACAGGGTAAATATATTATATAGATTTCTTTTTTTCCTTCCAAATATTCTATGGAGCAAGTAGCAGGCATTCTGCAGAGAGCACGACTGTATTTTACAGACTCTCAAACAAAGTGGGGACAAAGCAAATGGGAAGAGCAGAGAAGCACACACGGAAGCAAAGGAAAACAATTCTCTCTTGGCTACCTCTGCACACAAATGGGGGTGATTTTGATCAGGAGGTAAACATTAGAGGCTTTGAATCAACTCCTGGAGAAGCATTACCTCCCTTCTCCTCTACAGGAATAGCCTTGGATGACTGGCCTACCCAGGAGAAATTTGTGATTATCCTTATTGTCACCCCTACCCAACCACTGCTCTAGCAATTTTCACTTGGACCCCCCCAAAAATGCACCAGCTCCTTGCTAAATATTCTCTTCCCTAGAAGCCTTCGTACTCTTTACATGCCCTCTGCTACGGTGTCCCCACCACAAAAAGGTGGTGTGGTACTGGACCGCACCACCAGTTGTATTTCAAATGGCACGACTTACCAGCGTCAGTCTTTCCACACAAATATCTTGATTTCTTGCTCTTTTTCCTCTTTCCAGAACCACCTTTCAGACTCTCCCCACACTATATTAAGCTGCCCTTGTAAGCAGACATATCTCATTAATGTACTTCCATTCAATTCTTGTTGAGAAATTTTTTTGGTTGAAGTTCCCTGCATAAAACATTCATACGACATTCTGACTTACGAAAGCTTAGAAGACAGAAGTTAGACTAAGCTGCAAGAAACCAATAACGGTATTTATTATCTACCTTCTCTGACCTTCTACATAAAGGCAGCAGATGACACAGATATGCTGGCAGGGATTAGATATATTTATACATCTAATGTTATGAATTCTGTAAGTGATGTGGGCCCTGCACTGCAACCACCAGATTATTCCAGACAGGACACTGCCAGAAGTCCTGAAAGTGTTCCAGACATGATAAAACCTTCTTTTCATTAAGCCCTGTTAAAGCCTCTCAGATGTGCATCCTACTACTACAATGGCCAAAAAAAGCCAAGGAAAAAAGCCAAAAAAAGCCAAGATAACAGCTGTGTCAAACAATGTTTTCTACTGAAACTCCTACAATCTTTCTTCACATTTTCCCCATGCAAAATAAGCTTTACCAGTCTTCCAAAATCACATGTTAACAGTTAGTTAACTCTAGTTTCTCCACCTGTCTTTCTCTTTAAAATGTACTTTCAGCATCCTGCTATATATCCAGTTGCATTAGTCACCACAGTCAGTTTGATCCTAAACCTAGTATCAGACTGGTCAGCAGGTTTCCAAATCTGATGAAAGAGGTTTTTAAGGAAACAGTGATATAACAGTCCCAGTATTTAACTTTCATGGACTCTCAGCAGGGGTGGGGCGGGGGTATCAAACATATTACTTAGGTGAATTGAGCTGAGTTAGCCTTAGGGCTTAGATCAGGGCTTAAAGGATGATTTGGGCAAGAGAAGCCAAACACTCAATAGGTTTAAAAAAGTTCATGTGAATACTCCACAATTCAAGCAAAACTTTAACTTTCATGGACTCTCAGCAGGGGTGGGGCGGGGGTATCAAACATATTACTTAGGTGAATTGAGCTGAGTTAGCCTTAGGGCTTAGATCAGGGCTTAAAGGATGATTTGGGCAAGAGAAGCCAAACACTCGATAGGTTTAAAAAAGTTCATGTGAATACTCCAATTCAAGCAAAACTTGGGAACACCACATATAAGACAGAAGTGCTCTCATTTATGTCCCTAGTCCTTTTGCACTACTCTTAGCTGAGGAGTCAGGGTAAAAATCCTAAAAACCTCAAATGTAGTCAAAACAGTAATGCAGAAACAGAAAAAAATACTTCATTGCAAGACTGGAACAAATATTATTGGATTATTATTAAAGATCAACATTCACCGATATCCCCTTACCAACTGTAATTCCAGTAAGCAGGTCCCAGGCACCCACAAATCTGGGTGTTGAACACAGCTGAGAGCTGAAGAACAACTCTGCCGCCATAATAAACTTTACCAACCAACACTGCTCAGGCATATAATTATATATGCACATGCATTGCTACATCCTTAAGGCAGAATGAGAAAATAGTGCACTACAATAAAAAAAACGATATTACAAAATTTCTCTCCATAGCTGGGCAGATGGTACACTGGAACTACAGCTTATTACAACACTCATAATTGTCTCCATTACCTTGTGTTTCCCCATCTGTCTTTTGTGTCCACCTGCTTTCTCGCCTTAAACTGGCAACTCTGCCACAGCATATATGCAGTATGTTAAGTGCCTAGTGCAACGAAGTCCCAGCCTTTACTTAGAGACTTTATAATCTATGCTAAACAAAATAAAAAAAAATTTAGTCAGGCTTGTGCATGGATTATTTAAAATGTACATTATTAACATCCACAAATCATGTGTTATATTTTTGTTGATTTAGTTAGTAAAGGAAATAGATTTTTAGTGTTCCCTTGCCTTCAAATGCAAGATTTTTACATTACACTGTAGAAGAGGAACTGCTAATCTACAGAATTCAAGATAGATACTCTCTCCTTTTTATTACCTTGCCTCTCCGCTTCCTCCAGGGCTTCTTAGTGTTCAGCTTGCCTCATTCCATAAACCTCAAGGATTAGTGTTGGTCCACAGGCCAAAACTCAGGAACCAGCAACTTAGCTGCATTTTGGAGCTGAAATGCTTCACTAGATTCTACTGGACTCAGCCCAAAGTATCCACGGATAGAAGATTCTCATTGCTCATATGACAAAAATCTCCACTGCTACAATAATGGAAGGCACAGTGAAATACGAGATGTTTATTTTTATCCTGCTGCTTCCCCGTTGTCAGTGTTACAATTACAGTAAGTGCTCCTCGCCCACAGTTTCTCCAGTGTTATTTGTCAGCAGTTGTAGTCTGCAAAGGAAATTCTCATTTACTGTGCCACCGGGTGAGCATCACTGTGAAGCAGCACATCTCCTTTGTGTCCCAACCTTCTCCTTTACAGTTTGCAAGTCCTCATTAGTTGTGTCCTGGATGCTGTACTACATAAGAAAACACAGCATCAAATGCAGAACCTTTAAGCCCAGATCAGGCACCACCTTATTGATGAGCCATTACCAAATCACTCTGCTAAAATATCACTCTACATTAGCGAAATACGTGGCTAAGACAAGATGAAAGCAAGCAATAAATCTGATAGAAAGTATTTGATCAGTTGTTTTAGTAAGCAGTTAAAAAGGAAACTGCATGTGTTAAGCCTTTATGCTAGTCTCTTTTTTCAAATGCAAACTGTTAACCTCTAACTGAGGCAAGCTTTATGCTTAAAAATCGATTAACTGCCTTTGCCTGTGCATCTTTTAATGAAGGTAGTGATTGGGGGGCTATTTACTCTAGTATCTTAGACTTTCAAATTATACCTGTAAAGCAATTTTTATTCTAATTGCAAATTTCCTACTATTCTCCTTCTCTATAAATTCTTCTTAAATTTCAGAAATACCAAAGCTTAAACACTGTAGGATATTGTTTCTTCTGGAGCCTCCAGAGATGAATTTCCTAAATAAATAGGAATTTCAATACAGCTTTACATCAACCCAAAATGTTTCTGAAAAATAATGTATTCATGAAGGCAGAAATGCAAATTTCAGCAAACAGAGGTTACATAACGCAGTAAATAAAAAGCATAGAAGACAAATGGCAAGCTCTGAGAATAGAAGCCATCTGAAACAAACAAACAAAAAAAAAGCATTAATCCAAACAGGCATTCTGAAATTCCTTTTCGTTCTCTAAAGATCAGTTTACCCCAAACCATTTCATGCATTTGCTTGTTTACTACTTCTACATATACTAATTATAACGTTATTGTTTGTTTACTACTTCTACATATACTAATTATAATGCTATTGTTTCTTCTCATGCATGACTTTTTTTTTTTTTTAAACAAGAGTTTATCCCAGTGAAACTGGGAGAAGATACAAAGTGAAAGGAGAGATGAAAAACAAAAAGGAAATTAAATAGATTTAACAATAAGGTCCGATCAGAAAGGGAATAAAGTTAAGATGCAGCACCACAGAGCAGTAGAGCTGTGTTTTCAATCACAGCATTAGCTCATTAGAGACCAAATCAACTTCCATAGGCAGCAAACGTGGCAAGAAGAAAAAACAACTTCTTTAAAAAGCAACACAGTAGTGCAAATCTAAAATGTAAAGCAATTTTTACAGAAAGACTTTTCAGTCTTATATACATGAAGGTTATAAAAGAAATGCTAGCCTAAGGGTAAACAAATGAGCTCCTTAAAGGCACACAAAAGGTTAAAGGCACATCAGCTGGGACAGGAATACACTGAGTATAAGGTGACACATCTCAGTGGAGATAAACAGAAAGTTAAAAATTTCCACATTAACTGGTAACACAAAGATTCATGATCTGTTAAAAGATTTGAGTATTTGTCTCTGTGTGTACAGCCAATGACAAAAATGCTTGCTTGTTTATAGCAACTACAATGATAACTTTTAACTGGTTTTATTTGGACAGTCTGAGAAAAGCTTTCAATTTTTGACAATTTTGATATAACTATCAGAGTCATTCAAATGTAAAAGTAATACAAAAAAATGAACAAAAGAGGAATGCTAAGGTAAAAAAAAAAAAAAAAGGGATTATTTAGCATAATTTTTAACAAAATGTAGTTTGCCATTATTAAACTACTAAAAAGAAGTATTTTCAGGAGAGCAAAGTAAAATTTAAGAACAGAAATCAGGGATATGGCATCGAATAGACTTTTCAATAAATATGTAATAAACAAAAATAGCCCAGGATTCCTACAGAGTTTGGGATGAAGTATATTAAGGTAATTGGTGGCTATGTGAAATAAAGATTTATTTATTTATTATGAGAACTAACATATTATAACCTTCCTACTGAATGTAATTTTCTCAGGTTTTGGTTTTTTTATTGCCATCCTTGGTCATTAATGGTTAATAATGTCTGATATGAAACGGACGTTAAGAATCTCATTTCCTTTCCCCCAAGCGCTACAGAAAGCTGACAGGAAAAGCAGTGCATATTCCTGTTATAATACGCTAAAGAAATAAGATCCAAGTAAAAACAGAATTAAAAACGATCAGTTTGCACTTTAGAAAGGCAGTTTTTTGGGAATTGCAAATACTACCCACAGAGTCAAATTTGGCCTGAGGTCCCTGAAGATGGCATTTCATTCTCTCCAAGGAACCGATCCCTCTGGACCTACGCTTCCCAGATGCAGAGTATCAGTGTCACGAGCTCCAGCACCTACTGCCTTGGATACTCCGAGCATGAAAAATTAAAGCCCCAAAAGGGCCGGCTGAGAAACTAAGGAACTAGAGACCAGCAGGAGGACTGATCATCTTCATTAGGAAAGAGGTTTTGCCAACAAGTGTGAAATTCTTAAGAATATATAAGCAAAAACAAACTTGTAGGATTATAGAGCTTTTTGAATAAACAACCATTACAAGAAAACTTACTGGGAACCCTACAAGGAGCAGAAATAGGGATCCATGCGAGAAAGAGAAATCATACAAGTCAGCTAATAGGACTGAAGCCAAACTGATTCCTAGGACTGCACAAAAAGACAGAGTAAGAACAATATTGGTGGAGTTGTTATGTAGGAAGAATGAAGGGTTACAGATTATCTGAATGTGCTTTCAGAACAATACAGCGTACTAACAAATGGAGCCTAAGGAAAATAGAGCAACTATCACCAGGTGACTCAATGGGATGAAAGGATCTGGAACAACATTTGGTGGAAACAGTAACAGAAGACATAAAAATATAAAATAGGACAAGATTCAGCAGGGGTTGACCAAAGATGCCAGGCTAAACGAATAATCTTAGGTTATCAGAAGAAAAGGTTTTCAGAAAAGAAATGCAGAAAAACCGGTTCTTCAATAAAGCTTTTGACACAGTGCCACATGGAAAATTACTCCTTAAGTTGAAGAAGAGACACTGGTGTAATTTAAGTGCAGGACTGCAGAGGAGGTTACACATCCCTTAAGCAGAGCCTAAATGGCCTGTAGGCGGCACAAGCGACTGAGAGCGTAAGTAGCCTATGAATGAACCTCCCAAAATAACACCAGCAGCTGCCACGGTGTGGCTTCAGACTCCCTAAGCATAACACAAGAGAGGAAGGAAAAAGCCAAAGAAATCGTTGGTGGAAAGGCAAGGAAATATGAACAGTTGGAGGGAGGAAAGAACCGCTGAGACAAACTGAAGTCCTATCAGCTTGTTTGTAGTAGAAAAGAACAAAAAAGTGGAAAATTGTAAAAGGCGACGAGAGCAAAGGAACTGCAAATGCACCTAAAGGAGCTGAATCTGCCTAGTTGGTCAACGGCCACCTCCAGGCCCTCAGCTGCTCTCGGGAGTATCTGCCTCCAGCTCAGGATTATCTGCCTCCAATCCAGCTCAGCGAGCTCCTACCAACAGGCTCCACAGAGCTCAGCTCCGGCGGCACAGCCGGGCACCTCTCCTGCAGCTCCTTCCCGAAGAGGAGTCACCGCCTGCATCCTGCTTGCTCGCTGCTCTGCTGCCCACTACCACATTTATCACTCTGGCAACAGAAATATCAATCTTGGCATTGCTATTTTCAGAATTGTAATTAATTAATTCTGCACAAAGACTACGCTAACGATACTTTCTGAGGAAAAAAAACAGTAAGGCAGCCGCAGCCACAGCCTGCAAAGACCAGGAAAGAACATAAAGGATGAAATACTGCAGGATGAGAGGGTAGACCCCCTTAGACGTTGATAAAGAGTTAATTTATAGAAGAGAGTGAAGGACATTTTTCACAATGTAGGAAGGTGGTTAACAGAATCTTCCAAGGATTTAAACTAGGATTTATACTGCTCCCCACATTCCCAAGAAATTTTGAAGCAAGAGTGAATTAACTAGGTTAGAAAAATCTGTAGACAACAAACTTACTGAGAAGAACCACAGTGATATTAAGCAACTCAATAATAAAATGATGTAGTGAATTACAGAAAACACAAAATAACATATACAGCACTATCCACACACTTATGAGTTCTACATTAGCTATATCACCCACTTAAAGATCTCAAAATTACTGTGCATAATTTTTCAAACATGAGCTAACCACTTGAGTGCAATCAAAAAGGCAAATAAATCAAGAACAAAACAGAAAACTAAACATTATATATTCATGATACACTCTGCATTCTGATAGCTACATCTGCTCTGATCATCTTGCCTCAGAGATACAGACCCTTTGCAAGAGATACAGAACAAAGCAACACAGATAACCAGAGGTATGGAGCGGCTTCAGTACAGAGCAACCACAAGCAAATCCTACCTGTTAAATAGACCACGGGGATGAGCGTGTGTAATACAATAAACACTCTAGAAAACTCTCCTTCACACAACATAGAATCAAAATATATGCCCCTAAAATATTGGAAGTAGATACAAAATTTAAGTTATTTAGATTTAAAAATAAAGCCTGCACAGGAAGAAGTAGATACAAATTAAATCTAAAAAAAACCCCTAAACTGTAAACCAGAAGACATTTTTAATCATTA
This sequence comes from Fulmarus glacialis, assembly GCF_000690835.1. Taxonomy (NCBI): domain Eukaryota; kingdom Metazoa; phylum Chordata; class Aves; order Procellariiformes; family Procellariidae; genus Fulmarus; species Fulmarus glacialis. The sequence continues at coordinate 4,461 of NW_009216959.1, read as the reverse complement.
GAGAAGTAAAAGTACAGCTTCCCAAAGAATAATTCAAGCAAGAAGCCTAAGCCTGTCCTAAGATGGAACTGGGAGAAAAAAAGAAAAAAAGAAAAAAGAAAAAAAAAAAAAAAAAGAGATGATGGTGCTTCTACATGCAATTGTAGGAACCTGAATCCTGAAACCCAAGAGTCCATTCCAAGACTTTGTGTTCCCAAAAAAAATTTTCCAAGACGATAAAACTCTTTTAGATTTCAACAGTTCACAAAGAAAATGCTGCAAATCCATGAACTTCAACCAAATACAAGGAAAGAATTAAAAGAAAGAGAAAATTTTGAAGGACTGTATAGTGACGAAAATCCTGGTGGCCTACAAGGTTCAGTGGGACCTTGCAGAGTAGAAATAATAGTTACATTCAGGAAGAGAGATAAGGATACGAAGACTTGACAAAGCCAATATTGTTTCCACATAGATCTGATACTAGAATCTTATTCCTTCTAGCTGTACTCTAGAAATACACTTTTTTGTACCGTAAATTTCATCTGCAGAACTATTAAATTCAAACTATGCTATTTTATAAACTGCATCAGATAGCTAATAGCATTTAAAACTTTGTGTCTCTGTCCAGAACCAGAGATTTCATTTCTTCCTTCCCTCCAGAGACGTACCTATACTTCCAGAGGGAATAGAAAAGTGACATCATCTGCCTTATCTTCCCTGTAAAAGCTATGGCAGATTTTAGTGTAAGAGAAGACCTTAAAGATTTCTCTGAATTCTTAACACTGCAATTGCCGTGCAGTCTGGAGGCATTGGCTGCAGAAACTTTCCCTGTTTTGTCCCTATCATCAGCACTGACAAACAGTCCTGAGTAAAAGGCCAAACACTTGACCCAACCTGATAGCTTTACCTGATCCCAACAAACCCTCAGTTAAAATACTGAAAAACAACTGCTTAGCTCCCAGAATCCCATTACTGGCCAACCTTGCAGACAATCCCCATTTGGCTGATACCACCAGGCAGCGTCAGCTCCACACTTGGAAAGCCACACACACATCTGGAGAGGTAGCAACGTTTCCTATTGGTGTGGAGGCTTAAATTCCATGAAATACAGCAGTGCAGATTGTTCAGGGTTAACTGTACATTGTAAGCCCCACTTTTGGATGCACTGATGGGGGCTGGACATGCTGTGAAATCATTTTTCTCTCATGATCCCAGTCTTTTGTTTTAAGAGCTTACCATTTTTTATGTCCCCAATGGAAGCACAGAATTTCAACTGAATATCTAATAGGAGCTTTGAGTATTCAAATTTTACATTTGAAGCTTTCATAAGCAAATTAGAGCAAACAATTATAAATCCTTGTTTCCTTTAAATTAGAAAACACATTACGGTAACATCTCAATATCAAAAATGAGAACTGCATTATGAACTGCATAAACACACAGTGAAAAAACACTTGTAAGAGAGAACAATACATTTAGAAGTCACTGTGTCCCACTGTTTGAAGTAATCTCATAAGGCAAGGACTAATGAGAGTAGGAAGTCAGGAAAAGGTCCCCCAAAGCCTGTCCAAGCACAGTGCATTCCTCCATTTGCAGGGAAAGAAAGACAACCTGGTCCTGGGGAATGCAGTTACAACCGAGCTGAAGAGGATAATGGTCACAGTTGGTTTCAGTGCTAGAAAGACATTACCCAGTGTATGCTCTTAATCATTAATACTGGGACATCTCTCCATCCCGAATGCTTTCCTTAATCACTACCAGGACTATACTGGGTCAGAGGAAACAGACTGTAACACCTACTGACGTACAAACTTTTCACCAGAAGTATACGCATGCACGAACGTTTGTGGGTACATGTATACACATATTCACCATGCTAAGAATGAAAGTAAATTGATATGGTAGATCACAGGCATTTTGTGCTGAGTAAACTCTGTGATAATCAATAATATGTAGAGAGGAAAGTTACTCAACAAAAAAAACATGTACTAAAAAAGGCATAATTTAAACTAAGCCACAAAATATACCACCAGCATTACAGGGTGTTCCAGTGATGTTTCAGTTTGCATGAAAGGATGCTTTTGAAATTATTTTCCTGATTATTCCTACCTACCATGTTTTGGTGGGCACACTAGAGCAGTCCCAGAGCACATGAAATGGGTTGCTTTTGGATGAAACAAGACTTGCAGATGCACCCCAGGAGTGTACCTTACACGCTCTGTCTGCTTATGGGCACTCAGTCCGCAGGAATAGACTACATCAACTCCAAAATAAAACTTTATGTGTGTAGTGTAGACATGGGGTTTGCTCTGCAGATTCACTCTTACTGCAGTGCACTATTTGCCTCTGCAAACACAGAGTAATTCTGCACTTCCACTCTATCAAGAAGAAAGAACAGAAGCCAACAGATTTCACAGATTTTAAGTGTCTTGCCAGTTCATACGTCCCCACTTCTCCCCTCACAGTGCCAGCTTGGTATACAGTCTTTTACAGAACACAGCCTGCCTATGTGCTGTCACATATGGCAGAAAGTGTTAACATACTGATCTATATTTTGGTGGAAACAATCATTTAAGGGCTAGAGACCACTGACAGCATCACGCAGTATTTGCTGGCTAAATTGATATGCACACCAAAAAAAGCCTTGCAACCTGCTGACAAAGATTATTCTTCCAACTGCCAACATTAGTTCCCATGAAACCAATCCATAATCACTTGGCTCATCACAAAATTCAGCCT
>NW_009216959.1:0-1712 GCF_000690835.1 Fulmarus glacialis | reverse complement strand
CTGCTGAACTCACTAACAGTGGACACTAAATAAAATAGGATCAGAGGGTTTTGGAGAAACAAAGGCAATATACTAGCGATGGAATTTATTCATACATGAATGAGACACATATGTGTCACCAGGGTGCTCTGCCAGGAAGGTTGATAATGATATATCTAGAATTAAACAAACAATGTTGGCACATGCCCTTATTAGATCTCATTTAAGCAGGTTCCTGACATGGTAAATAATTCCCAAGAAAATAAAGCACTCCTGCAATAGGTAAAGAACGAGCATTGAAAGATGCATCCCTATCAATGAAAATGCCTGGCAGTATTTAAAACAGAAGACACTAGTTCAGACCTCTCAGCAGACTTCTTTCCCAGTGAACGAGGCCAACAACACATGCCACAACTGATGCTTCTTGCACAAAGGACATACAAGAAGCCAGAGCACTTGGTGAGGGCTGAGCTGGCTTCCCACCAGCTCCCACAGAGCGGTGGGGTCACACCACACTCTCTCTCTCCCCCATCCCCCACCATCCCAGGGGACTTGGCTTGCACACGGTGATGGGGTGACCTACAAAGCGCAGTTTTTCTTTAAGTTACAAAAGCGCACAGTACACCCCTGCGGAAGGCTTGCAAACTTCAGCTGCAGGGAAATATGAGGTGAAAATCAGCCAGGTAAGTCTCATTCCACATGCAAGACGTGGGCAACTTTGACACTTCAATATTGAAGCCAATGTTCACTCCCCTTTTTAAGCTGAGAGCACGATCACTGAATGATCAGTGTAAGGATTCAGAATAAGAATGGCAGGTTTTCTGCTGTTATTTCTAAGCAAGCAAAACACAAAGTATCTAGCCAATCTGCAAACTGAGTGAAACACTTGAGCTATGCATCAGGTCTTGATCAACAAAAAGATCCCTTAGGTTTTATAATGTATATGTCTGTATCGGTACAAATTATTTCCTCTTGACAAAAATAAACAGCAAGAAAAAGATACAGAACCTATTTTTCTTTTAAACACATTAAAAGCTCCAGGCTGAAGAGGGAAAACTAAGAACATATATCAGAAGATCCACAGTTTTTCTTCAAGTTTAAAATCTTTTTAAATATCAATAACGCCTATTCAAAACAATTTTCATTAAGTCATCACATTTTCATCAAATTAAGAAAGCATCATAACTAGTTTTCAGTTTAGTTTTGTATAGTTAAACTTCTAACCATTTCATTTAATATCAGCTAAATTATCAATATTTATGAGTGGAAAAGGCCCCAAATTAAATATGTACTATACTACTCAGGCAGCAACTTGCTTACAATGACACTGGCTCAGGGGATGCAAACTAGTATTTGCTTTCATTTACACAAAATTCCACTACTTCTTAAATTATACAGGTAAAGGCAATTGAAATAAACTGTCTCATCCATATCTCAAGGTTCATTACGGGGAAGGGGAGAAGGTTTAAAAACCAGAATAGCATTTTAACATGGCAGTTCTTGGTCTGCAATGGGGATTTCTCCAAGGACCCACTGTGGGTCTATCATTTAAATCCTATGAAAATAACGGCATCATTTAAAGGAAGAGAAATTCCACAGGGTGCTCCGAAAATACGATCAAACCTGTGTGATCCTATGTAGTAGCTCTATCCCTCTAAAACACTAAAGTACCACTCGAAAAAACCCTCAGAACAAGTACAGCAGCACATGAGCGGTGTTCCCCAGGGCTCAGT
>NW_009216958.1:0-9394 GCF_000690835.1 Fulmarus glacialis | reverse complement strand
TAATGATTCTATGATTCCATGATTCTATTTAGAAGTTTGTTTCCCTTTGTTAGAGTCTTGAGCCTCTTCCCCTGCCTGTTGTTGGCATCCATCAGGAGCCCAGGCACCCTCAGCCCGTGTGGGAAGTGCTCCTGCTCCTCTCCAGGTGTTTAGGCACCATAGTAACCTCCCTTCGTCCGTAGTTCTGGCCTCTTTCAGGAGGGGCAAGAAGCTTCTCTTACTTCAAAAAACGGAGCAGGAAATGCACAGAAACAAACCCATGGATTCCTAGGGACAGCAGGACAAATTTAGGCAATAATTGGGTGTAAGGGAGAAGGTGCAGAGGCTCCCTAAGCATCACCTTAGACCCTACTGAACTAGTGTAAAAGACCAGGCAGAGGAGAGGGGCACGCGTGGACGTGCGTGCATACATGCACACACACACAGGATGGGGCTGGATGCAGAGGCTGTGCGGAGGATACTGCCAAGAGTGCTTTGACTTCTTTGATCATGGGATAACAGCTCCATGACAGATTCCCTGCTATTCTGCTGTTATCCATCTAGTGAAGAAAGACAGAAAACAACAAAGTGAACTAAATTCTCCCCTCTCAACCAAAACAATGCAGGCAACGGTCAAAACCCAGGGAAGTGATGGAAAGGAGGAAAAAAAAGAGCACAAACTCCAAAGAGGGGAAGAGGGGAAAAGAGATACTGGGGTTCACTGTAAGGTCACGAGGGGGACAGGAACAAATAGCAGCTCAGTCTGGAGAACGTACTAAAAGCCTGGGTGCTAATAAAAGAGCTATGAGGAATAAAACAGGAAGAACTGGAAGTCCTAATGCATAATAAAGTATGAGATTTAACTGGCGTAACAGAAACTTGCTGAGAATTCACACAACTGAAATATTAATATAGAAAAGGTACAGCTTGTTTGGGAATGATAGGCAAGGGAGAGGCCTGCATTTGTATTTCAAAGGTAACCTATGCTTGTCCCAAACTCTGGAAAGACAGAGCAGAAAGCCCTGTTGAGAGTTTTGGGGCATTAATAAGAGGGAAAGATAACAAAAGGTCTGGTACTGCTGAACACCTACTATAGATGACTAAATCAAGTATAAAGCAGGGTGAATAAGGATTATTTCTGAATAGTATCACACAAAGCAGAACCTGCTAATAAGCAGAAAGACCTAACTACCCAAATGCTGCTGAGACACAAACCCCACAGGCCGCTGAGCGTATCTTTGGCATGTAAGTGAGAGAAAGCGGCTAGAGGTGGTCACGGCAGATGCAGCCTGGGTGTGAAACAGGGAGAGAAACTGAGCCCTACCCACCCCCAGAGAGGTCACCCGAGGGGTCTGGGTCCCCGCCGGCCCCTCGCAGGGCTGCCCCACGCCGCCGCCCTGCCCCACACCGCCTCCACCCGGCGGCTGCCTCAGCCGGGGACACCAGATTCTTCCTGGCACAGGGCTGGCGGGGCCAGTAGCACAGACCTAGGCACAGTGACACAGATGGTTAAGGTTGCAGGAGACAGAAAACAGTAAATGCTCATCTTTGAGCATTTTGGGGGCCGAAAGTAGGTTTCACAGGGGCCCCACTGACATTTCAGTCTGATCTAAATTTACAGGAAAAAATGCTCGGGAACAAAGAATCACACGTGCTATTTGTAAGCACGTAAATATTTCAAGGTCACGTGCCTTTGTGAGAAACCATGTAAATTATTGTCAAATAAAGCTGACTTTTGTTCAACAGTACAACGATACACACCTTACAAATAAGAAGCAAGCGGATGAGATACATCTCCATTTTGATTGAAGTTTCCATTTTGAAGCCTTATGATTTTCATAAGGTTCCTGTTGCTGCTTCACATGGCATATTCATGAAGAGAACTGAAATTATCAGTGCATGTCAGTGCATGTCAGGGAAACCACATCAAAGAGTATTTATCAATGGTTCCTCATCAAATTGGAAAGATGTGTCAAGACATTTTGGCACTATTCGATATTTTTACAACAGTCTCATTTTAGGGGCTGTTCACATTTTGAGAGATGTGACCACGATGTCCATTTTGAGGCTCTTCCAGGGCCAGTAACAGTCCTCTCCAGATCACATTGCTCAGCAGCAACCTGCAAGAAGTGCCTGAGCCTGCAGAGGCCAACAGAAAGCACTGAAATGAGTGAGTGAGTAAGAGAGGACCATGTCGTAGGCTAGCCTCTGGTGCGGCTGATGCAACCTGATTACTGAGTTTTCAGATTGCACAAAGCTAGAAGGAGCTGCAGGCATATCAGAGAGCATGATTAGATACGCAAATGGATATGGAAATTGGAGAAATGGGCTAAGACAAACAGGACGCAGTATGCGAAAAGGACATATTGTTGCAAAATACTTCACTTGGGAAGAAATAAGTTAGGAGGATGAGCAGGAGATGGGAGACAGCTGGCCCTGCAGCAGTTGTCACAAAAGGATCTGCAGGCTGCAGGCTGAACGTGAGTCAACTTCTTTCTTGTTGTCATAGAAAAGCAACCACTATATAAAGATTTACTAACAGACGGCACATAAAATAAACCTTTTGCTCTCCTCAGCATTGCAAGACCTCCATCAGCTGGCTTATGAGACTCACTACTGACACTGCACTTCAAAAAAGATCGGAATCAATTAAGAAGAGTCCAGAGCAGAACACCTTAAATAACCTAGAGGCCTAGTTATCAGGTCTACAAAACATGCCCTTGAAAAAAACCCAACTGGAGTTAGTGCCTGGGAGTTAGTGTCAGCTCAGTTGGAAGATCTTCAACCTAAGAATTTATGACAGCTGGCATTTCCTTGCCCCTCTACAAACCCATGAAGTTATGTGGACGTGGACGCAAAATATTTTCTTTTAATGGAAATGGAGATTAGGAGAAGAAAGCAGGGATTTTTAACCCTCTGGATTTTACAGTGCATGAAAATACAATTTCAGCATATTGAAAAAAATTGACCTGGCATAAAAAGATAACAAACATGTATAGGGGAGAATTGCTTAAAGAGGAATTCTCATTATTCAGGAAGCCTAACCTAAGCTTGAGCAGCTGAGATCAAGAATATTGCCTATTTACAACAGACTGTAAGAGGAAGGAAATTGAAAGTATTAAAAAAAGATGTTCTTCATATTTTATGAAGAAAAGAGAATAAAGCCCAGTTTCTTTAATTTTTTATTACATTTTCTCTTAAAATAGACAATCTGCACTTAGAGATATATAATCCTTCCACCATAGTGATATCTTCGTATAATGTTCAAGTGGTATCTTTCAAATTCATTTAAACCAAATGTATAGCACCACTACATTGTATTTCCTTTTTATTTACTTCGTTTACATTCTTTGTTCAGAGAAATACACATTTAGCTTCAGTCCCTTTAGGGTGCAGTGGTTCCCACTGATACAGTGAGGGATGCAAACAGCCAAGTCTTCACGAACCAGAATGACTCGAGTCCTATTTTTGTCAACATCACTTTCCCTAATGAGTCTTCTGAAAGTGTAGGGACTTTGAAAATATATTTTCAATACTTCTCAATGGGGATGTGTTCTGTATTTATCACCACTGAAGGAACAGTGACACTGAACATTCCACATTTTTTTTTCTTTCATTTTAAATTCTTATGTACTAGTATAGTATGACAATATGTAAGATGATTACACTTGTGGAAACCTGCTTATTTAGTTGGAACAAGAGTCTCTGCTGGAACTTTTAAAGTAACTTGGTTCAGTTCTACACATAATTCTAGGAATTAAGAATTTTAAGCTTGATTTTATACCACCTATTATAAAGTGTACATACTGTAAAGTACTATATGCTATAAAGCATACTTTATACTTTTAAAATTTTTAGAATTCATTTTGCTGAAGTGTAGTCTGCAATTTTTTTGGAAATTAGGCATATAATTGAACAGCTTCTGAGTTAAAGTTACAGCTCGCTTATATAAAAGGCACTGACACTAAAAAAGTGACAACTCCTCCTTCAGTGCCAGCAAAGAACCATATTTTTGCAAGCTTTCACACACAGAAAATTTGTAAGTCACGTAACAGTTCCAACTGAAAACCCTCCCATTTTCTGATTTTATTCTCCTAAAGCCCTTTGGTTTGACACCTAATTTAATTCCCAGAGAGTGAGAAGGGAATATTCTGCCTTGTTGTGCTCTGGGATCTTAAAGCTCAGCATGTTGCCAACATCCGTGCATCATTGGAAACAGGCCTTGCATGCCCCCAGGCACTTTTTTTTTCACATCTTGACTGCATTTTCTCAACTGAATTACCCCCACCCATTTGGCAGACAAAAGGCTCAGAGGTACCCTCTGATTCAAAGGCTCTACTTTGTAAGGGAAAGTCACTCTTAATTGAGATTTCATTTCTTGTGCCATCCCTGGGAAGTACTAACAGCTTCAGTCACCCAATGAATCACGGAGGTTTTATGTTCTCCCATACGGGTGCCCTGAACAGAAAATTGTATCTAGACCAAGCGAATACATAAGAGCAACAGTTTCTGTTGGCTCAAAAACAATGTGAAAAGGTGAGTAACTAGAAAATGCAGCAAGTGAGAAACAATCTGAATTCAAGCTAAGTTCAAGAAGCAAGTCTTCACTAGTATTTAAAGCAGAGAGAAAAAAAAACCCCAACACCCACAGCTACCCTTGATCCACATCCTGCTGCTCCACATTTGTATTTATTGGTCTCTTTCCTTTCAGTTTAAACATTCCTCACCTTCATCCAGAAATTTATTTAACGGCAGAAATTAAAAATATAAACCAACACTAAAATCTCACCTGTGCTTATAAATAACAATACAATTTCATTTCTTACCTTTTGTGATAGGAAGAGAGCAAGCTGCAAAACTGTTCACAACCAGTAATATCATAACTAATGTTTCTATTTCTCAGGGTGAAATCAGTTTGAGAGTAACTATTTTCAATTAAATATGCAATGCTAGTAACTATTAAATTCAGCCATAATTAACCATACGATAGCTTTGTAAAAATCATCAATGTAATCTGAACATAGTTTGGAAATACAGGTAAATAGCTATAGAAATATATGAGGATGGAGTGATCTAAATGACTTACCATCTGACACGAATGAATAGCAACTGTCTCAATAGGGATTATTACATTAATTCTTCTTTGTAGCCTAGACTATTCTCCAAAGCATCTGTGCCACTCACTTCTCCACCAACTTTCAGACCCAGCGAGGGGAAAAAAACCCATCAGCCATCAAAACAGCACTTCATACTCCAGATGAAAAGCATCAGCAAGCCAAACAGTTCCTTTCCTGAAGAAGAGCCATGCCGCCTAGAAACACTGGGTAACCGCTCCCTAAAATACGAAAAAGGGTACTGACAGGTAGATACGAAGGCTCAGAGGAGCTGAGCCAAAGGCCTTGCTGACTCCCCGGCACTACATCCCACACAAAGGCAGAGCCGCCCAGCTGCAGTTGTCCAGCTGCTGGCCTTCCTTTGACAAACACCTTTTTCCCTTTCTGCGAGACGTGTGTCATTTCCACCACTGCGCGCCGGCTACCCGCTAACGCCGACTGCCAAAACGCTGGTGCGGTGGGGCTGCGCCCGGAACGCAAGGGCTCTCCGGCTTGCGCGGGGAGCGGCCAGCCCCGCTCGCCGGCATCACCCCAGCATCCCCCTGAGGGTGCCCCTCGCATGGAGCTCTCAGCCCCGGTGACTAGCCCAGGCTGGTCCCCGGGCAGCTTCCCCTCCAGCCTGGACCAACCCGAGTCCCGCCGGTTATGAAAACCACTGATAAGGATTGTACCGCCAATTTGTTGTGGCCCTCTGAATCTTATCTGGGACTAAATACAGCAAAAGCTTTGTAACTACACAAATGAGAGTGAACTTGGAGTGCCAAAAGCAAGCAAACGTGTTGAAAATTGTGACTCGTTCCTACACACACACAAATTTCTCTTAGACATCTGCACACACACACTCATGGAAGATTTTAAATGTTAGGCCTGTAGAAAGGTCCCTGCATATAATTTTCTAAAATACCTTTTTAGTTCTATCTGGAAGCAAATTAAAACATAAAATACTCTATCAAAGACATATATCACTAAGAGTTCAAAAGGGGTAAAATGATTCTGAGATGGAGTGCCGTATATCAAGTCCCTCCACACTGTTGTAAGTCACTGATGTTCTTTGCCTTTCCCTTTTCAGGTTAAAAATGTCTTAATTTCTGTCCCACATGAGCAAAATGGCATTTCTGTTTTGGAGTACTGGAAGGGCAGAAAACCATTTTCTACAGATGATGGTGATTGTGGTGATTTTACATAATTTCCCCACGCTCCATTACTTTCATTAGCTCACCTTTGCAGCTCAGCAATTCCTGCGTTTGCAAAGCAAAGCTGCACTCTGGCAGCAGCAGCAGCTCTTTGCAGTTGCTATAGGTGGCATTTCCATCTGCAGCTGTTAAACTGGGCAATTCCTGGAGGAGAATAGGTTCTCCTATGCTCCCCAGAGGAGAAAGAGGGCCTGACCTCAATATTGCAGCGACAAAAAGTGCGGGCTAGAGCTGCACACCATCCCGACCCCACTTGACCATCCCTGCTGCTGTGGAAAGAGGAATGAGGGCTGAGATTAAGTGAGATGCATAGAACAAACAGCCGCAGTCCTCAGGCTCTGGGACAGGGACTGACACCCACATTTACACCCAGTGGCAGAGGCCTTAGGGCCAAAGTGAGCAGGAGCAGCCTTAGCCCCTCCGAGCCCAACATCGACTGTCCAAGGGGGGCGAGAGGCAGGAGCGCTGAGGGAAAGGGCAGCGGGTGGGCTGAAGGGGGGTGCAGGAGGGTCGGGGGCTGTGCCCAACAGCTGAGGATCCCTGGCAGAAACAACACGGGAAGGAAGCAGGAAACATGCTGTCGCCTATTCTCAGGATTTCATTTCAAGTCTTGAGAATCTCCTGTTTTCATTAGAAGAAAAGGAAAGAAAACCCCCTGTTTACTCCTGGTATCAGAGAAAAAGATTAAAGTGAGAAAACTTTAAATGCTTCCTTACGCCTCCACAGGGTTTAAAATTTAGAAAGTAAATATGAAGACTTTACTGATCTATTTTTAACTTCATGATTCAGTCTGATTCAAATATTTCAAATGTTTGTATATGGCCACGGAGGGAATAAATCCTTCTTAACAAGACTTCCATATGCTTAATGTGTGTGTGTCTGTCTGTGTGTGTGTGAATTTTATATATGTTTAATGACAAATGTCCAATTAGACATATGCATGGATTCAAAAACATGGCACAACTACCCCACACTAAAAAATCAAAGGCAGAAAAAGGACAAAAGGACAGTATAAACTACAGAAATTTGTAAGACAGGGTCAGACAGAGAGAATTTTTGGGTTTCAAGTTGATCAATTTCCCCACTGGAAGTAGAACTTTACAACCTCTGCTGAACAGCCGCAGTGCCAAAAAAAAGGCTTAAACTTTGAAATTTAAAGTATGAGTGGGAAGTAAGCCAGTGAATTACCTTTGGCTGTTTCTCCCACCTTACACCCATTGAAAATAACAGATGCACAATGTATTTCCTGAGGAAATTTTATTGCTGTCAATCCTGTGAAGTGCACTGCTGAGGACAGTCTCACTGCATATGCTGCCTCCGCTATGCGTTGAGCAATAAAGGTGTGGGGAGAAAGGGCCTGAACTTCTCCCAGGGCCACACAGGACGTTCCTGCAGCTGACCATAGTGTCCCTATGCCAGCAATTCTGCTTGTACCCCACATCCTCCCAGTGTGGGCTTCTCTAATCCCTCCATGCCATCCACGTCCCTGTGTCCCAGGTACCTGGGTCCTTCAAGTAAGCATGGACATTAACCCTTTTCCCTCAGTTGTGCCTCCATCCCTTGATCCTCACTGGATGCCACAGCCTGTTCCAGATATAACATTTGTGTCCCCTTACCTTCCCCCTTCATGTCTCCTGACCAGGACACTTTAATGCCCTTCTGTACCAGGACCTCCATCTCTTCCCATTTACCTCTCTTGCTAGATGCCTGTCAGCTCTTTCATCCACATTTTCCTATGTCTCTCGGCCAAAGATTTTTTAATGCATCTGACTCGCCTACCAGAGTTCCTCATGTCTCCTCCTTCCCTCATGCACCCTGTCCTCCTCGCTGCTTGTCCTCTCCATTTTCCCACCTCCCGCTGCAAGGGAACAGCACTCCCAGGTGTCTGGGCATCGGCTTCTCAAACTGTATTGGGAGAGTGAGTGGGGAAGCTGGTTTGCTGGTTGCCGTTAATGGATATGACTCTCAGCCACTTATTTATTTACCTATCAATAAAGTTATTCTGCTGTCTATTATCTGTCAATAATGGAGAGATGCTCTGTGGTTTCCTTAAATTCCTCCACTGTCAGTTCGCTTGCTTCAGGCCAAAACCCCCAATTATTTGTGTTTAAGACCATGAACTGAGGTGGTCACGCAATGTTTATGCATTTAAACATAAATTTATGCATTGTTTATGCATTTAAATACAAACATAAATGCATTAAACGTTAAATGCACTTAAATGTTGCGTTTAAACAGTCCTGCAATGTTTAAATGCTGCAGATATGTAAACAGAAATGGCGTCTAGTTGAATGAAAGATCTTCCAGACCGCCCAGTTAAAATGAGGTTTACACACAGTCTTCAAAGTGGAATAAGGATTTACTCCATGTCCCTCCCTGAAAAATCTCAAGTGCAGAAATTAAAACAAAAATGGCATGGAACAGCCCAAGAAATTATGTCCCTAACACACACAGTCAGTAACTTCAACAATTTTTAAACATACAGCAATTCTCTACCTAAAGTTCTTGATGTGCTTTTTCCAGAAGTGGGCTCGGGATAGCTAATCTGATTATGATAACAGTGTATCTACTTTCAGCCACGACGGCTTTATTGCTTGTCCCTTGCTATGGCTGCCCAGATGGACAACGGCAGCGCGAGGAGAGCGTGAGGGTTTCAACAGACCCTCCCTCAGCTCTCCCACAGGCACGGCTTCCCTGCAGCCATACCTCCCGCAGCCGGAGGAGCGCCCCAGAAGTCGTCCTCGGCCAGGCGAGGAGGTTACCACACAGACCAGGCAGGCTCATCACCCCTCGGTGGGGAGTTCATGTGCTTTTGGGAGTGTGGGAATCCAGATTCTCTTGATGTAGGTGGGAACTGTCTCCACCCTTGATGCTTCAGCAAGCTCAAGGGCTGTTTCTCAGGCACAGCCAGCCTCTGCTGCAGCAAGGAAAAAAAAGGTTGTTTCCCAGAATCCATGCTGGCTTTTCTGTGTCCAGCAGACAGTATGGACTTCCAGTCCATACTGACCAGAAAGGGTTCAAAATTTATTTAATGCAAACTTTCTGAAGCCTTACTGAGTGCGAGCCTTGCAACAAACTGCTGTGCAAAAGCCCCAACACCTTTCCAGC
>NW_009216957.1:623-877 GCF_000690835.1 Fulmarus glacialis | reverse complement strand
GTGATTAGAAACTTTTTGAGATTCATTATAGAAAGGTGTTTATAAATTTATACTAAGTGTCTTGTACTGTAGCTCATCTGGTGCATTGCTGATATTGGTCTTGAATGTATTGCTGGTTAATTATGTCCCATTAATAGATCAATGAAGCACTTCGATCCTGATTTGATTTATATTAGATTATTTGAGCAGCTTCTCCCTGCAGCAAGGAGGTGTCATAGCTTTCCCTGCCCATCTTTCTGAAAAATTAAGACAAA
>NW_009216957.1:280-551 GCF_000690835.1 Fulmarus glacialis | reverse complement strand
AATGATGGGTGTTCAAGAACTGACCAGGGAGAAAAGGATCTCCCATGATTTTAGAGGGAGTAAAACACCTTTGCTTGAGAAAAATAATGCCATGTTGACCTTAAGCAAGCCTGACTACTCTAAAAACGCATAAAAGGCCACTATGATTTTGGGCAGTTAATGAGTTTTAATAAAAAGTTTATTATTTCTTCAGTTAAAAAGCTTATGTTAGAATGAACATCTGAGGCCCGACAAAACTACTAAACCACAGATATTCTCTCTGTTCGCTCGA
>NW_009216957.1:0-225 GCF_000690835.1 Fulmarus glacialis | reverse complement strand
CAACCGGCAGGCCACGGAGCAGGAGGACGCTCGCTACAACAGCAGCGGTTAGCATCTCACAATTTGTTATATTGGATCTGACTGTTATTTTTCTGCTGCAAATTCTGTTTTTCTGGAATTCCACTAAGCCTAGGTAAACTATATACCAGCTACCAGAATTTAACTCTCTGCTGACTACTCCCTATAACAGTGTTTGCTCCCAAAGCTATGAATTTAGAGAAATGG
>NW_009216956.1:0-25164 GCF_000690835.1 Fulmarus glacialis | reverse complement strand
ACCCCCTGCACGAAAGACGGGCAGCACAAGGGAGAGCGGTGCAGGGTTTGCATCCACCTCCTGTGGGCAAAACAGCTCGGTGTTGGGAGGTTGGCACCCCGGATAGGGCCCAGTCCCGCAGCTGGGGTATTTCTGATACAACATCTGGGCTGATACGGTTACGGAGTTTGCTCCCCCCAGCTGCTGGTGTGGAGGTGGGTGTTTTCCAGCAGCTGTCCGCTTTGGTGAGTGAGGGATCTCACATAGTGTGAGACTCAAAGTAAACAAAAGTTACCTCTTCACGGGGCCGGGGCTGCTCTCTTCGCAGTGCTTTGCTGCCAGCTCTGCGGCCAGTACGGCCTCCTGCTGTGCCTGCTGCCGCTGCTGCAAAAACATCTCTTTCTTTTTAAGATGCAAGTTAGACGCAGCTGGAGAGCCCCAGCAGCTCAGACGGACAGAGACAGACGCGGGTGTCATCACCTTTTCCACCCACTTGCTAATGCCTCTGTGCTCCCACTCGCGCAGCCCGGACGCTTCTGCGATAACTGTTCCACAGCTGGAGAAGTCTCGCGCTGAAACATTGCCTGCCCGCTGCAACAGGCTATGCCTGCCCGTCACCAAGGCGCTTTAAAAAGGGTTTGCCCTTACAGGACCGTCTCCTATGAAAAGTTATTTTGTATGAAAGAATGGTGTTTTGATTGTTAAAAGCCGCTTTTAAAAGTTTTATTCCTAAAGCATTTGTACCTTTGTGCTTTTATACGTGCAGCGATCTGGGTGCTTTCGTTAATGAAGTTTTTAGGTCATTTGTTCCCGAAATCATGGCCTGTAGTCTGCAGATGGCAGTCAGAAGCATGAGACTTGTACAGCGTTCTCAATTAGCAGTGTAACGAGAGGGCACGGTGGTGAGAAAGGGCACAGGTGAGTGGTGATCCAGGAAGCATGGACAGCATTATTTTAGGTTTTTAATAAAAGACTCGGGGAGGGTTGAATTACTCTGCAGATTCTGTGCAGATTTAGAAGATGCCACAGGTGGCACTAAAAGGGAATTGCTCCGTATTATATTTACATGGTGAATATTTTACTCTATTTTACATCAGGTAACATTTGCTGAAAAACATAAGCAGAGGTTTCTTTTCTGTGTAATGCAGAATAGAGATGTGACATTCTTTAGGTTTCTGAAGGATTTATCCTGCTTTGAATTATGCCCTTATAGGGATACTGACTTTAGTTTCTGGGATTTGGTTAAGGTGGATTAAGTATGCCAGACAGACAGAGCAGCTTTTTCAAGGAAATGTGTTTTTTCACCACTGTACATGTGTTTTTCTTTCAGCAGCAGCAGCAGCCCAGGCTCAAATAGCTGCTGGCACCGCAGGCCCCCCACTGTTTACCCCCATCCTGCTGCTTTCCCTTTAGCTGAGGGGGTTGCTAAGCTGTATGTGGGTCCACACAGTGTGATCAGGGAACTAATCCAAGTTAAATTAACTGTACAGTAACAGCAGGGTTGGGTTTTTTAATCCAGATCTGGGATTCCCCGCCTGTGGGTCACTAGCAGCCCCTGGGATGGCCATACAAGCGAGAGGGCACTGCCAGGTGGAGCAGGAGGGAAATGAGGGGATCCCATCGGGGGGTGCTTCTAGGACTGCCGCCATCTGGATCTGATGCTGAGCTAGAAGAGGACAAAACTGAGACAGACTGCCAGGAGCATGGTGGTTTTCAGTGTCAGACTTCCCATTAAGACGACTACTTTATCAATGTATATTGAATACATACTCAGGAAAGAGCGAGTACTGGGAGCTAATAGACCTATTCCCGACTCATAAATCTGGAAATGGGCTGACTCTTTGATCTCTGCCTGCTTTGACATCCTTTGGGCCAAAAGCCGCCTCGGTTCCCTTGCACTTTACGGTACCAGAGGTGTTCCAGTAGCTATCTTGTAACAGGAGCTAACATGCTTCCCTTGGTGAGGAAATGAATGGAGATGTTTCCCAGGCCTGAAAGCTTTCATTAAGAGACACAGATAGAACATTTATAGACCATAAAAAAAAAAAAGTCCACTTTGTTACAGTGGAAGAAAAATAACTTCTACGTGCTAAACTTTGTTGCAATAGATCTTGTATGTGAGTGCAGTTTGACAGCTAGTTCTGCCATACGGACTAGGAAGCCCGTGTTTTGCAGCTCTGTAAAACAGGCTAGGTACACCTGCGCTACTGTGACTGAATCACGTGGGCAAAATGGTCAGTGCCCTTAATGCAGCCCAGAATTACACAGACGGGCTCCAGGGTATGGGGTTCACGCTCAGTCACTGAATTACCCGTCTGCAGACGACTGCATTTTCTAGCAGACCTTCCCGCAGTTTACCCAGGAAAAGTGGGTGGCTGGGGCAGCGGTAGGCAGGCTGGCTGCACTGCCTATCTGCACACCTTTGGTGCTGACCTCTGTTTGCTTCCACTCTGCCTCAGTTTCCTTTTCTGGCCAGGCTGGCTAATAGCAGCACGTTGATATATCTTGGTGATGAGTCCTCTTCTGCATACCAGCGGTACGTGCTGGACGCGAAAGCAGAGCAATTCTGGGGCAAGACCAGAGCCCAGAAATCATATTTTCCCTTTCCTGTTGCTCAAAGCATTACACACCAATTTCCTCTGTGGGATCCTGGTGGCCACTTTTCTGTATTGGCTTGGTTTGAAAGGGATCTAAGATTGAAGAAAGGCACGGCGGACCATGTTCTGATTATAAAGAAGTGTGCTGTTAGGTGGAGATCAGAGTAGGAGGCTTTTGCCTCCTCCTAGGCAAGCAAGATGGCATGAAAGACAGCTCTTTGCTTTCTTCTGCCAGTTCTCCCCCCTCCCAACATTGGCACACCTCTCTGCAGCTCCCACAGAGTGTCATCCCACCGATGTGCTGAAAGCGATGCATGTGAGGTACTGCAGTGTGCCTCCCGCAGCAAGAAAAAAGCACTGTGTCTAGTTTCAGCGGAGTTCCCTTTCCCCAACAAGAAATTTTGCAACCTGCGGGGCCCCTTGTAGTCTGACAAGAAGGTTTCCAATGCCTTGTAGGTGCCAGCATCTGCATGGAGTTATACCTAGGTAAGGGCTGGAAGCATTCAGGAAGACATTCAGACTTTTGTCCCTTCCTGTTCTGTGTACTTGCTTTTATTCGTGTCCTGTCCAGGCACAAAGTGGGATTTTACTTCTTCCCTTGAGATGCAGAAGCTATGATACACATCCAGAAGTGGCTTGCTTTTTGAAACAGAGATGGCTAAAATTGAGATGGCTGTCTCTCAGGGAAGAGCAGGCTATCTTGTGTAGATAACAGAGATTACAGCCTGCTTCAGAAGCTGATTATGTTGATCTTCACTATATTTGTCAAGAGAGAAACTTCTTATGCTTTTGTCCTTGCTGGGAGTACCTCTGCATTTCAGGTGGAGAACACGCTATCATGTCACCGCTGCCAGCTCCGAGCATTCAGCAAGGGTAAGACAGGCTCTGAAACACTGAGATTTTGGAGAAGAAAGGGGAGATGGGCCCTGTGCAGGGTTTGCTGGCCTGCTGGCTTTTCAGCCTTTTGCTTATCAAGCTGGGGACGTCCTCTCAGGCTGTTGAGGGCCACAAAGTCATCTTTTAAATGTGCAGATTAAGATCCTGCCTTACGTGACTTGAGGAGCTGGGGCTTGGGAAGCATCCCAGAACGCGTGGCGAGAGTAGGCAGCAGTGTGACATCCCGTCGTGTCTTTGCTGCCAAAACAAACGCACTCCTTTAGATAACTAACACATGCGAGCAGTTCTGCTGCTCAGTCCTGGAGGGGATGAGACATGATGGGTTTTGCCGTGCGGTGGTTTGTAATCACTAGTACAGCCTTTGCTGTGTTCAAACTCCTCTGGCTTGTCACATCACCTTGTTCCTTCTAGGACTCTGCGGGGAGACAGCACTTGCACGGTATTTTTTCATTCCAGCAAAGCTTATTATTTTTTTCTTTTTGGTGGTTGTCTTTAACATGAATTCTTTGGTGTCTGAACCCGAGATTGAAGCTTTTAGTAGTGCAAATTTAGTGGTCTCTTGTCTCCTTGACTAAAGTTGCAAAGACTTGGTATATTGGAGATCTCAGTTTCTACATCCATTTTAATTGAAACTGGCCAACAGGTTCAAAAGCTTGTATTAGGAGACTGACCAAAAAAGGGAACAGTGGTCACACAAACCTGATTTCGTTAACTTAGAGAAAGTTTAAGAAAAAACAAAAACGTATTTTTGCTGTTAAGACTTAGCTTATGTTTAAGTTATATTGAAGAAGCAATGCTTGTATAACTATCTCACAAATAAAATTAATTGTAGACAAGACACATTTTTGTGGTTGCATACATAACTACATTTGCTCCAGAGCTTCTGCTGGTATGAAAAAGCCATATAATTTCCAGCTTCTCAGGCAGGGCCCTGATAGCAAAAATCATTAATGCACGCTAGGCTTAGGTTTTGAGGTTTTTTTCATTCTGCCTAAGAGGAAATCTTTAGATGAATGCTTAATTTCCCTCTGATTGCTTCTAGTCACTGTGACAATGCTCTTTACAGCCTCCAAATGCTTTTAAGAGGTTTATCAGGTCTTCCCAATGTATATACACCGAGATCTATATATTGAGGCACATCCAGGCTTTTAGGTAGAGTTCTGAGATCTCACAGTGATGTCATGTTTTTAATTTAAAGTTGTCATTTCGTAGTGTTTGTGTTTTTAGCCCTCATGGCTATAACAAGGAAGAACTTGAGAAGGTGGGCTGTGTATATATAGTCCTCACTTCGGCATAGCTTGCAGATGTCTCGAAGCGTATTCTTGAGAGACCTGAGCTGCCTGCCCACCTTGGATGTTCAGCTGTGTCCCTGAGAGCTCCTCCTCGCCAGAGCCCCGGCAGGGTGCTGAGGAGATCCTCACTGCCTCGCCCTGCACATCATCCTCTGCTCCTAGGGGAGTCCCAGAACAGATCCCAGCCTCCCTGAAGAGAGGGACCAGCACTCTACAGAGAAGAGGAGGTTTGCCTTCCTGGTCAGCCCAGGAAGCGTATTTGATGTAGAGGGCTCCTTCCGCCGCTCAGAAGGATGGATGATGGCACGCTCACCCTTAGGGCTGTGCCGTTCCCATTGCACGTGTGTGGTGGGTGCGATCAGTACGGCGACTTGTTTGAAAAGCGGCGCAGGCTGAGGATGCTGCTGTTGCCTTCACAGCTCTGTCTCTGGTCTCTTGTGTGGTCCCGGGCAAAATGCTGACTTCTGTGCCTCGGCTTCACCATCTGTAAAACTGAAATAGCTGCCTTTGACCCTCAGGCTCACCTCCACCTGTGAGACAGTGAGGTGGGTCCAGTGTCTCACTACAAGGTCAGAAGCGTGACTCGGCCACACTCCAGGCTGTCCCCAGGCTGTCCCGGTTGGCAGCAGGCGCCTGGGCACTGGGCCTGGGGAGTGAAGGGGAGAGCGGTGCTGTCCCCGTTGCGCGGCTGACAGTGTGACCCACGGCGGCGCAGACGCAGTACCCTGAATAGTGACCTGCGACCAGGGGGCTGGGCTGAACCCCTTTCAGGGCTTTTGCACCTACGGGTAAGAAATACGTGATGGAGCCCATCGCATTGGAGAACCAGAACCATGTCGGAGCCTGGTGACATCAGTCCCCAACGCGGGACTCTGCCCGTGCAGCCCAGCCCAGGTGCAGTGCCACCCGTTATTTCAGATCACAAAGTAAAGGGCCAGTCTTGCCCAACAGCTCTATGCACAGATCTTCCACAGGGTTAAAATAAATGCGATGTGACAAGCGGTTATGTTCTCCCTGAAAGATAACTGTCTTGCTTGGCGAGGATCTGATTACATCTATATATGCATGATCTGTTTTCCTTTGAAAATTAAACTGCTGTCTCTCTTTGTTTTTGGCAACAAGGAACTAATAGTATCTTGTGACTTTAGCCCTGTGCTTAGGAGGGGGATGTGACTTGGTGGGGTAAGCCATTTCCTGAGAGGTGTGAGACGTGACTTCAAGACCTGGTGGTGCCATTCGTGTATTCTGTTCCGAGGAGTTGATAAGAGCTTCAGACACAGAAAGCCTTGAAGAAAGCGGCTGTGGGGGAGGCGTAAGAACCTAGCAAATGCATATGAAAAGATCAAGGGGCTGCATTTGCTAAATCCCAACAGGAACAGATTTGGGGCGAGATGCCCAGGTTCAGAGGGGACCCAGACGTAGCAAAGGGGCAAGAGTAGAGTATGTCTGATGGCTGGCAGCTGGCTCCGTACCTTCGGAGGGAGAGGAAGATCAAGGATTTGGGAGGGAGATATGCGCAAATGGTGGGGGTGGGAAGAGGGAAAGGAAAGGGCAATAGGGAGGAAGCTACCTGGAGATAGGAGAGGCTGGTTGCAAGGGCAGGGGATACTTAGGGTTGAATTTAGACACTGTTAAACCTCAGCCTGCCTTTGAGTTCTGAGATACCCTAAGAACGGCAGGATGCGTGTACCTGACTCTCACTGTTGCCTCTGCAGTCAGTGGGCAGTCCCACAAAGATCGCTGTGGCAGCAAGCCCGAGGCTTGAACAATTCCTTGTTGCAATTTATCTCTGTGCCGGCTCTGATTCTATAGCATGTGGTACTGTGAGAGAACCTAAAGCCTCTATTTAACAGAGCTCATCATGTTGCTTTGCTTACCTGCATGCTCTGAACAAGGTCATACCCCATTCTTAGAGATACTTTCCTTACTGAAGAATTTTATAACAACTGTTGATGCAGGTGGTTGTATATATAAAATTACTGGGTTATCTGAACCCCCTGTAATGTTTAATTAATTCACTGTACAAGCAAAGGAAAAAACTATATCTCTGCAGATGAACAAAAAAAAAAAAAAAAAAAAAGAATGGAAAAGCTAAGGAAAAAGGCAGGATCCTGTTTACCTCCTTTTCATACAGCATCTACTTAGGAGAGGCAGCCTTCCAGGGTGCAGCCAGAATACGCACACACAGCAGGGCTGGCAGGGGAAGGCAGGGTGATGTATAGCAGAGAGGCCACATCCTCTTTTAATAGCACTGAATAACAGAAAGAAAAGCTCCGCACAGTCCCCTCTCTTCCTTTTTCAGGCTCCTTGGCCTTAGCAAGCAGTGTTAAGGCATTGTTTTGTACCTTTTCTTGGCAGACTCCTAAACCCTTATCATCATCCCTGCACGTGGTTAAGGTCTTCCTTCTACCCCGAGTTAGCAAATGACAGTCACAAGATTCTCTGTTTCCGTCTTGCAGTGTTTGGTATCTGTCCGAGTGCGTGAGCTGCTGAAATCAATGGATTTTTATGAGAATTTCACTTTTTTCTTCCTTTTTTTTGTTAACGCTTATGTCTCATGGTTCTTGAGAAAAGGATCCAAATGTGAAGCAAGTTTTGCTCCAATGGTTCAAAACCAGAAGGCAATACATAGAACCAGAACTTCCCAGTAAGGTCGGATGCCTGTTACAATACGAACACGGATCCGCTATCTTTCTCTGCCCCTGGCTGCTCTGGTGCTATTAAACCCCGCAAATCTTCCCTCTCTGAGCGGTATTGACTGGAGATTTCTTCAGCTGACGTCCCTGCGCTTCCCTGCTGCTGCTCAGGCACGTGCCAAGGCCGGTGCTCTGGCTTCAGTCTTATCATTCATTCTAAATGTTTCCCATCTTCTTTTCTGGTTAGTTTTGGAGAGAAAGGACTGTTGGTCTTTCGTGTATCATGGCATTTGCAACAAAACCATTTTGGTTTGCTCTAGCATTTCTTTCTGGGGTGTTTCATTTCAAAGATACTCAGGCCTCTATACCGTTCGGAAGATTTTCAGCTTTAACATGTAGATGGAAGGTGGGAAGTTCCACCTGAGTTGAGGATTTGCAGTTGATAATTAAATCAGCAGTTTCAGATGATCATAGCTGGGGAGTGCAGCGGTTACTATGCCACTTGATAAAATAATTCTCTTCCAGGCATGAATTGACTCATATTTCTTTGCTATTTAAAATCACACTGAAGAAAAGGAAAGAAAATACCACGCAATGAATCCAGTAGGCATTATTCCTGTGGGTTATCCTGATTTTTGTAAGCCCACAGCACAATTTTCTGGTGTCTGACTCACACAGAAGCTCCACGCATTTGCATAGAAAAGTATCTGTGTCTTCCTCCCCCACTATCCCGTCCTCCTGCCTCAACTATCCCAGATAAGCCATCCGATACCATCCCGCATATTGCCTCACTCCTCTCTGCAAACACACTCTCTAGGGCACGTCCCTGCCCTCCACCCGGACCCCGGGCCCCCCCGGGCTGCCCTGCTCAGGCAGCTCTTGCACCAGACCTCCAAAATGCCTCTTGTTCTCTTGTCCCCATTTTATATGACAGCTGTTTTTCTTCCCCTATTATTCAAGCTCAGCTCCTCTGCTTTTATTTCTGGCAGGGTTATTTTTTTACTTGACTTTGGCCCTGTTTGTCAAAGGCGCACTCTTGTCACCTCCTTAGTCTAATCCTCGCCTTTGTTGTCTAAAGGTCTTCCTCTCTTTCCTTTTATTGGTACTTTTCTCTCTTTCTCCGTTATCTTTTAGTCACCTCGATTCTTTCCCCTCCCTTTTGCATGTGACCAAGCTTGTCTTATACATTTTACTTGGAGGTTTTAAGAATTTTCTCCTTGACAGCTTTTCTTCCCCGCCCCCTGGAAGTTTCTCCATGCCGCTGGACACATGCCAAAGAGCAAATACATTTATTGCTCCAAATGAGACAACTGCAATCCCAGATCGAGAGTGACTCCCGGCGGCAGTGATCGCAGCAGCTCTCTACTGTCATCTTAGCCATCCCCCATATCCTTATGAGACCACATTTTTCCTCTCTTGCTGTCGTAGCTTCATATCTGGGAGACTCTTAAGGACCTCTTAAGGTCTTTGAGGTAAGAGAAGGTATAAAAGAGTGACGAGAGTTTGCTGCAAGGCTGAGTGATCAGAAAAGGGTGCAGCAGCGTTGTAGTGTAGGTTTCTATTTGCAGTTCCACCGCTGCTATCCTCTTTTGTCACCACCTCCGGGCTCACTGTCAATGCCTGAAGCGTGACTGTAGACAAAGTCTTTATGATGGTGGCTGGAAATGGCAAAACTGGGCACAATATCACGTCAATCACAGCATCACCTGGGTGTTTTACATCATGTGTGTCTTGGTCAGTGCCAGCATAGCAGCATTCGTGGTTTTCTAGCATTTCAAAGAGGCTGTATTTCTTTCAAATCTTGCCAGGATAGAAAAAGTTGAGGTCTTCAAAGGGCAGAATTGAGCAGATAAGGAGCTTCCTTTGATTAATCTCTCTTGGTTGCACTGTCCTTCCTCCGTGTTTTGTATTTCTTATCAGATAAGGCAGCAGGAGTCCTGGCGTGTACAGAGCAGTCCAGGAGAAACAGGGAACCTGCTGACACTGAAAATCCTGACAGACTGAAGACTGATCCCGTCTGCCCGAAGAGCTTGATTTTGCATCTCTTCAGAAAAATGGTGATTTTTCCACTGGCTGCATGGAGCAGGCTCCTGCTTGAGGGACCAGGATAATTTCTAGCTGTGAGATGCGAAGAGCCACACAGGTGCCCACACAAGCAAACTGCTGTATGGTGAGCTCTTTCCTCATCCTAACAAAGTGGGTGAGCACTGACCTCCTTCATCTCAAACGGGTCTTTGCATTTCAGCTTTCCACAGCAGCAGGTTGCCATTAACAGTGTATAGCCAAGTCTGGGCTGTCCAAACGTATACATCAAATGCCAGCGTAACTTGCCTGTGGCCCTGTTGCTGAAGGGAAGGTGCATAACACGCTGGCAGAGACACACCGGGTTGTTCCTAGAAGATCCCTGTTCTAGAGCAGGATTGGTGCCTGCTTCCTGTTCTCCAGGCCTTTATATAATCTTGCAGCAATGCAGCTTCACCAGATTCCTTTGGCTAACCAAAGTGGAAAAGCTGGTTTCAGATGGGAATTTTACTTAGGACCATGTAAAACGCATATGCACAAAGAGCTGCAGAAAACCGGGTCATTGCAGGTCTGCCTGACCTCTTTTCTCTGTCTACATTTCCCAGGATCCGTTCTCAAACTCTTGCCAGTGTTTTCAGCAGATGCAGAAACGGTGGACCACATCATGCAGTAGGAACGACTTACTCACTTTTTCTTCACAAGAAAAGGAGACCCGCTCGTGTGCAATCCTCTCGATATCTGTGGGTCCGGGTTGCTGGTTTTCTCCATGTAGGCATGTAGAAATCATGAATCATGAAAAAAAGAAGTCATGAAGTGCTCTTTGGAGCACTTGCAGAATAGCCATAGTTCCGATAATTGCAATTTTTTTTTGCTGGGTGAAGTTTGGGCCATTTGGGAATTGACTATTAAGCATGGTATGAATAGGAAGGGGAAAGCTAAGTGGAAAATATCTTTGCCAGCAGTGCCTCAGGTAGGCTCAGCAGAAATAAGCAGGGGATGTACCTGCTTTGGCTGGCACTCTTTTGTTGAGGAAATGCCTCCATCAGACCTATTTATTGGTGGACTACATTAGCAAAATACTCCTAGTGTGGCTGTTGCTGTATAGCAAAGTGTTATTTTCCACCTCCTTCCTGAAGAAAATAAGCAGTGCTTGTTAAAACAGAGATATTGCTGTTGGAACTGTGTTTTTATTACAGTGCAGAAGAGCAGAGGGCAGCCTGTGGAGGCTGTGGAGGGCACCGCTCTCAGTTACCCTGCAAGAAGTACATGGGCTATGTCTGCCTTGGTGAGGAGATGGTGTGACACTCTGCTGGTCCCCTGGTGTAGTGCCAGGTGGGACCACAGCATAAAGAGGGCAGCAACAACCTTGAGGTGAGGCTGGAGAGGACTTCTGTGGTTGCCAGTGTCACATGTTTAAGCAGAAATTCATTTGACATTCTGGACAGGGAAAGGCAGTGCTGATCATTCCTGGCTGCTGCGCTGGGTACGTGCCGATGCACTTGGCTACGAGGATGATGCATATCCCAGCATAGAGGAGGCTTGTGTCCATGCAGTTTTAAGGTCAAATCATGCCATCACACCCTTAAGACAGTAAACAGTGGCAGATTGTGAAAGGGGCTGTACCAGTAACTCTTACCCGTGACATTTTTGGCACGCCATCTAACCAACGCCCAGGGAAGGCTCTCAGACTGTGGTGATGCACCGTCTCCTCACATTTCACAGTCTTTCCTGGTGAAGGTAGGCTAGACGTCCCCGGCCTTGCCTGTTAAATGGACTTCTTGCCAGGACGGTGGGTCCCTGAAAGATGAAACAGAGCAGGTCAGGGAAAGACTAAGACATCGATATTTTCCCATGAGGTCTTTTAGGATCTTGGAAGAAACCATAGCTGAAACCCAAATGGTCTTCAGTCACAGACTTAGAGGGGAGGTGCAGTGTGTGTTAAGCTGTGAAAAGTACCTCAGGAAACCCAGGCCATTCACATGGAGTACGTCCAGCAATATAGTAGTATAGATATTCAGACACACGCAAACGCAGGGTGGATTAGAAGTTTTGGGAGCTAGAGCTCATACGGTCAGCACTGGTGAAACCGCTGCACTAAACTTCTACTTGGCAGCGTTTCAGCCTCTGCTATTTTATTGTATCCTAGTTTGCATGTCATGGGTGGTCCCCTGAGCAGCACCCTTGGAAAAAAGTGAACCAAAAGTGTCTTCTGAATATGCCACGTGGAAAAGAATCAGTTACAGAAAGAAGTCACAGCAGCTGCTCCTATTCTTATATATCGTGTCTGTTATAAGTCAACAGATGTGGTGATGGAAAGAGAAAAGGGAGCCTGGAAGGAACCCGGGCAACAATTTAGATACTTTTGGGAAAAATACTTGATTAGTATGTGTGATTTCAGCTCCACGGGCTGGCATCATCACTAGCTGGACAGAAATGCCAGGCAGGCATAGGGAAGAAGCATATTATGTATCTCATCCCATATCTCTGTAGCAGGCAGTGGAAGTGTGTGGCTTTTTATGTGCTATAGTAGTCCAGGTGAGTTCATGGAGCATTGCAGTGTGAGGGGGCCCAAACTCTTCCCTTAGTCCCTAATCCCTTTGGGTTAGCTACAGAGATTGCAGAGTACAGGCAGGAGTTGCTCTGAATCAGTGTGGTGAGTCCCCATCTTCAGGTTTATGGGACTTGTTCCCAAACTGCAACCCCCCTCGTGCTACTGCAGAAGATCCTCAGGGCAGTGGTGTGCCAGGCTGCGAGGATTTAAAGCAATGCAGAGGTTTCATTCAGGAGGTCTGTGCTGCAGCAGATGTCACCCTCAGGGATCGTTATCCCCAATACCCTCGAGTTCTGGATAAGCTTCCCCCAAACCCAACTTCATTATTTTCTTAATAGTGAGTGTGGTGGAAAGCACTCTCCTGAAAGCTCTGGAAGTTGCTTGTCCGGTCCATAAAGGGGCTTGGGTGTGTGATGCTCCTCACCAATGGTTTTTACTGCACAGCTGCTTTTACCCAGCTTCTAGCAGCATCACGGTGGCACCAGTGGTTAAGAGTGTAAAAGCAGCAGCTGTGATTTTAGCCTCTTTTGGTCTGGACAGTCATCTGTGAGGCACTAAGAGAGCTACCTACTTGCTAGGCCACTACAGCTGTTGGTCACTGCTGACCTGGGCGAGATTTGAATGCTGGGTCCCGAGATGAGAGGTTTCACCCTGTTGTTCTTCTCCTGAGGCAGCTGCTCTTCCTGAAGAAGTCTTTTAAGAGCATTTCTAATGGATGCAGGCAAAAGAAGAAAACACATCCCCGTGCTTTTACTTCCGTGCTGGCATTGCATTGCTTCCTGTGACCCTCTCTCCTCCCAGCAATGCATGGCTTTAAGGTTGCATAGGCTGAGTGGAATATATTTTAGAGCGAGACTCTATTTAGCTGTGATGTCAACTGCAGCCAACTATAAAAAGCTCAGTAATGCTCTTTGAAAGTGTAACAGCTGCTGCTCTACACAGTCTCTGATGTATTACCAGTCCGCCCTATTTCATGTCCACACAGCCAAAATAAAATACTATAGCAATCATCTTATTATATAGTTCAAGGAATTTGGGACATAAATTCCCCAGAAACCAGAAGGAATTCAAGGTTAGCCAAACTGGGTAATTTTACACAGTTTGTTAACAGAAAGGTAATTTTATCCAGCTTTGCAATGTAGCCTGACTTTTACCTAGCACCTGACTATGTGCTATTAGCGATCCCTACATAGTGACAACGGAGCAAACCTTTCCTGTGGGCACTTTTGCTGTACATTGTTCACATACAGTTATTGGCTGAGCTCGTCTGTACTGCATGGGACACGTCCAGCAATATATTACCCAACATATGAAACCTGTTTTTGTTCTTAACTGGATGTGGCCACATATATTTGAAAATACACTAACTAGGCCAAAATTTCCTATAAAAGCAGGACTGTTTAAGAAAACATGATTTATTAATCTAGAGTGAACAGAGAGAAGTGAATGACTGTGGAATTGTGCTAGGACTACACACCATCACAGTTCTGGAGATGGGGTCTCAGCGGGGTCTTTGTTAAGGACAGCACTGAAACTGTGAATGGTGTAATAAAGCTGATTCTTTTCTAAAATCTGAACAATGAACATTTAGGAGTAAACCCCACATGTCACTCTCTGGAATTCCTTCTGTTGAGAACCTTGATACATTTTCCAGGGATGTGTCTCTGTTTTACTGAAACGTGGGAAGGTTGAGCGACCTGCCCGCAGTTACGTGACAGCCAGCGAGTAGCAGAGCAAGGAGGGGAGCCTGGCTCTGCTTTCCCCCTGCCCTTCCCTTTCCTTTAGTCTCTGGGCCTGCTGTCTGGTAAGCTGACGCTATCACCATCCAATTCAATTTTCTCCAACTAAATGAGACGGCTTGAACAATATGAGTCCAGGAAGCACCACTACATAAAAAGGACAAGGAAAAGTTTCGGAAAAAATCACAGGAGTGCCCAGTTTGCTGTCGTGGTTGCTTGAAGTCCCGCTGGGCTGAGCCCTGGCAGGGTCTGTCGCGGGCACCAGCCAGGCTGAGGGACAGCACCTTCCTGCCTCGCAGAGCCAAGCGGATCAGCCCGAGCTCCAGGTCCCTTCTGCATTCTCGACAAAACTCAGCAGTGCAAAGTGGCCTCAGTGTTGTAGGCAGGTTGATTTTGTTTGTTTGGTAGTGCAGATAGGGCCTTTGTAGTGTGGTGAAGAACAGCCTGTTCCCAAGTGACGTGTAAACTTCCCTGACACAGGTTTGGAGGGGCGATGAGCTCACCAGTCTGCGAGGAAATGGTCGGCTGCCAAACATGGCTGTTACCAAAGGTGACAGGACAGTTAGGCAATGTGAGGAACAATTTGGCATCAAAGCCGCTGGGATGGAAACGCGCACACCGCAGGACGGGCTTGGCTGTGTCCCTTAGCGCTGGCTGCACCCAGCTCCCAAGCAGGGATGTTTCATCCATGAGGACACCGGAGGCACCCAGAAAGGAAAGCAAGTGGCCTCCAGTCACACGGGAAGCTTGGGAGGGAGCCAGGGAGCAGCTCTGGTGCCCAGGCATGGTGCTGCGGGTGCAGGCCCATCCTTCCCTGCCGGCTCTCTGGAAACCCCTCGGGCTCCCCCGCTTTGCCAGGGCGCTCAGCTGTTGACTGTGCCGCAGGCACGAGCAGCGTTAGCAGCATGAGGAGCTGACTGGGGGAGCTAGTTTCTTCTGCGTACAAATATGCAAACACACACCGTATGGTTGTTTAAATAGAGTGATGCTGAAGAAGGGTGACTTGTGTCAACAGACAGAGATGAATTTACATGCTACAGCATGTAGCAATATGCTGTTAGGTAAGAAGCGGAACATTTTTTGTGTCCAGCCATGTATGCATAATGGTATCACAGGGGGAGCTGAGTTGCTGCGGAATTTAAGGTTGTGGGTTTTTAATGGCACCTAGGAAACAGGATACTGGAAATCTTGGAACATTCAGTAACTTCCCAGCCAGAGCCTTTATGTCCTCTAACAGTCTGCAGATTATTTAAGACTTTCCTCTATCCCTTGATAACTAAGAGCTCAGTTCTTTAGATATTGAGCAGCCTCCATTCTAAATAGGGGCGGTTGAGACTTTTTGCAAAGCTTTTGTCTACCTTTGTCCGAGGCTTTGCGACAACTAAATGGCTTCCACACTTCTAGAAGTGAGACCATGAGCCCGTTTGTTCAAAGAAGAAAAGAAAATAGTACTGCAATCCTACATGGGTGACAAGATGAAGCTGTCTGTCTCACACAATAGCCATAGAAACCTCAGGCTCCTGGTGTTCTGACTCCCTGGCTATGATTTTCCACAGTGACCAAGTAATTTATTTAATCCTTTCACTACCTCTTTGTAGAGTCTTGGAGCTTTAGGGTGTCAGAAGGAAATCAACCACCTAACTCCTGCAAGGCATTAGAAGGCAAGATCTTGCAATGTGTTACTGGGGGAAAAAAAAGAACTTTTCTTTCAAAACAGATGTTTTCCCTCTAATATATTTTACAAGTTGAGGAAAAGAAGCTCTCTCAAAAAAGAAAATTAATTGGAAACCTGGATCCTTTTGCAATGAATATGATGCTAAAGCTGACACCTCGTTTCTTTCACTTGTGGTTAGAGAAATTTTCTTTGGATCTTCAGGACTTTCCAGTCCTCCTGAAGGATTTTTCTCCTGACTCCTAGGTGACTGTTAAAAAGATCAAAATTATTAGATATTTTTGTAGTGCATTAAATTACTTGCCTCTAAATAAGTATTATTTTCATCAAACCAGTCATATTGGATACCCTTACTTATTTTTGTGGGATTTTGGAGTGCTAATCAGGACCAGCCCCTTCCTGACATGACCACTAAAGCCTGGGGACTGGAATATTCTGTTGAAGTGATCAACAGTGAGATAATTACATTTTGCACACAAAACGTGGTGAGGGGGTTGGAACGAATACCCACTGACCTGAATGCGGCATTTCGCACCACGGCGATAAGGTTCAACCAGCAAAGATTGCTACTGCCCTCTTTTTGAATAGAGAGGATTAGCAAGAACTAGCTGTCTGTCATGCTAACAGGTTACTGGGAAGTGCTGGGCACACTACTAGTGATGTTTGGGACTCCATCTGGCAAGGAATTTCCTTCCCCAGGTTTTGATCTGGAAAGAAATGTCAGTTGTTGTTGTGAATATCAGAGCCTGTTCTCTAGCTGGAAAATACTGTCGTTTTGCTGTTAAATAAAGGCTACCCAACAATTACAATGATGGGCACTCTATGGAAGCCTGAAATAAAAGCAACACACAAAAGGAGATACTACATTCACATATTTTTGAGCCTAAGAGCTTGTCTACTAGAGGTATTTTTTTGCTGGATCTCAGTGAGGTTAAAGATGCACTCTTCCTGCCTATGTCTGTATAGCTACATCTAAACAAGGGTTTTTATCAGCATAACTATGTCTGCAAAAGACCCAGCTTGTAACTCACGTAAGGCTCCTTAAGTGGAGGCCAGCTTACACAGATTCTGCAGGCGGAAGGAAGCAAGAGAATTGCTCCTTTCATCATGATAGTGTTTTATCTCAGGGGCCTAGTGCTGACATTTTGAGTGTTGTTGGCCTCTGCTATTTTAGGACTGGTGTGTAGGAGCGCATCACCACTGAATCAGGCATTCAGATACTTCTCTCCTGGGAATACGGTTGAGAAATCTGGCTGGTAAGATGTAATCACCTTGGTTAAGCTTTTCCTTTGAGAACTCTTGCCCTGTTTTTCCCTGATGAAACTCCCTCATATACCAGCCATCCCGGACCCTGTTTTACACGAGATACATGATGAGGTCCCCCGTGGATGACTCCATGACTACTTTAAATTATATGTTAATATGTCATTCCCCTCCTCATTCAAATATTTCATTATCTTGCAGCAAAGCATGTGAAAGGAGGAGGATTCACGTCTCCCTGTATTTAAGAGGAAAAACATATGACCTGTTCAGCAGCAATTCCTCTCAAGCATCAGCAAGATATGGACCAGAATGTGTGTAAATAAACTGTAGACATTTTAAGCCAAAGGGGCTGGGTCAGATTATGGATGTACTAAATGTCTTGAACTCTGGCTTGATGAAAAATGAGGGTTTGGCAGCTTAAAGAGATCCTGCCTGCCACTCCCTTTGCCCGCTCCCTCATTCACACTCCTTTCCTTGCAGCCCTTCACCCTGACAATTGTACTGACTCAACTGTTTATGGGGCTGGGCTGTGAACCAGATCTGGGAATAAAGCCAGTTTAAAAACGGGGAGAGAGAGGGTGGGATAAAAGGAAGGAGACTGCATTTCACTACGAGCCAGTATTGCCACTGAAACCCCACCGTACCAAAACACAGCCTTCTGCGGTGATAGGGAGAGGAGCCACAGTCCCTCCAAGAGGAACATCTGCAGGCCAAGAAAAGGCATGGTTACTAGTGCAGCCCATACACAAACTTAGATTTGTGACTCTGCCTTGCAACAAAGGATCTTGCATTACCTTTGTAAGAAAGGATGTTACTGCTTATCTCCTTTGAGGACAGCCTACTCACAGATAAAGAGAATGGGAAGTCCCATCTCAGTAATTTGTCCTGTGCTGTCCATCAGGAAACCAGAGTGAGGAGGTTTTAGCTCAAAGTTTCCATCTTTGTTCACCAGCCTCGGATGCCATAATCTGCTCTGATTTTATTATCCTTGATGAGAAAGGAAAAAAAATGAGAGAAGAAAATGATGTCAAAACACTATCGCCAGTCTGATGGGACCTGTGTGATTCTCAGCAGTTCTGCTGCGCAGTAGATTTCAGTCTACAGTTGTTGCCACTGCGAACAACTTCCAAGGTCCACAAAAGCCACAAAGGAATGGAAGTCAATAGATTTAGTCCCGCTGTGCAGGATCTGCCTCTCCACTAGCAGTCCACAAATCAGAAGAGGTTGAAATTGCCTGCTGGAGTGCAATTCTACTCGCACTGAATAAGGGAGATAAAAATACACTTCCTGCACTGAAAATATGTTCATTAGAGCAGAAGAGCACAGGTAGGGAAGCAAACTATCTAGTGATCTGAGTATTCCAGTAACAGCAGGGTAGCTGGATTGGTGTAGCTACTTCATAGGGTGCAGTTTGGTATTACAGCTGATCTGATCTACAAGCTAGTTGCTGTCTGTGTTTCCTGTTCGCGTTGCTTTCCTTATATTGCGTCTAGTGGCTGTGTGGCCACAGGGCACATCTGTTCATCTGGCTGATAACAGCGGCAAACTAACCGTGCCATAAAAATGAGTAGTTTTCAGCCAGATCAGCCAGCTGAATCAACTCACCCTGAAGCCACTCCATCGCTAGATTCAGTGCAAGGGAAAGGGCAGGAGAACACAGCTGGAAGCTGTGGGGGAGTGCAACCACCACTATTTGGCATTAGCTTATGGCTCTAGCTGCAAGCTGCCCCCAAAAGGACAACCTGCTCCCATCCTCCCTTCCCTGTTCCCGGTCCTGCTGCTGCCAGTGCTTTCCTGACCCTTCGGTGAACCAGGCCAGCTCTCTAAGCCAGCAGAGAACTAACCCAGCACCTAGGAAGCAAATAGTTTTCTGCCTGCTTGATAAGGTGAAGGGCATTGAGAGGTCCGACGAGAGTAAGAGCTGGCAACAAGGATGCTGATGGGAGTGCGTGGTGTGTGGCTAGGAGCAGACCAGGGCAGCTCCTTCTGACAGCAGCCATTTCATGAAACCTCATTCTCAATTTAACCCAAAGCAGCACAAAAAAAACCCTGAACAACAGCATAAAAAAGTGAGCCACAGCTGAGCAGATGGGAACCAGCTGCACGCTTTCCCTTAAAAAAGAGTGCTTCTGATAATTAGATGAAAAGGGACAGGTTTAATGCATGTTTTTGAAAGGTATGTTATCCTTCTGTTTGCTGAATGGAAGGAGCGAAATGAACAGCGCCACGCATTGCACACATAGCCTTGCTCTTCCCAAGAGACAGGCGGGAGGGTCACCAAACAGTTTTGCAAAGAAATCACCTCTCTGCCTATCGCTTCCCGTGCCATTGGACAGCTTGGAGGCCCAAAGGCAGGTATAGTTCATTTGAAAATAAAGCCAAAAGGAATGGCCACAGGAGAGAAGAAGCTGGTATGTAGCACAGTGCAGAGGAGGATATGTCTGGAACATCAGGAGAGCTCAGGGGCAGGGGTGTGCCACCTCTGTCCCCTTCGAGGACACGTGCTAGTTGGGGTCAGACCCTGACGCCGAGGTACCACTCCCTTCTGGAGATGTTTTAGAAGAACATCCATGGATGCTCTGAATTTACGTGGATGGAAATCATTCATCTGGCTGTTGATTCACAGTTTTTCCTGGGCAGAGAGCCAAAGATGCAATTGTTAATTGCATCAATTTCCATGTTCTCTCTTCTGTAAAATCACTTTATTAGAGGAGTTGGTTAAATTCAGGAAGTGCTCAAATTCCCAGCCATATCTTGTTTAGCAAAGACTTCTTGATAACAGTGCTGTATTACTTCTCTCAGCTCATGTGCCTGTAAAAGGCGTGATTGTTTAGAGAGTTACGCTGCTGCAGATGCAATCCTATCAGCATAAGATATACCAAACTGGTATCACTTATTTTATTAAACTGAACTGTTCTTTTATGATCACCTGTAGCTGGTATAACTGCGTCCATGCTACAGGATGTTTGCTGTCTGTCAAAATGGGACTATTTAGTGAAGATGGACTTCAGCACATGTATGCTTCCTCGGGAGTCACTCTAGCACTCAATAAACCTGTTTTCAGCAGTGTTTGCTGACATGGCTTAAAAGGTATGGCCAGACCCTACATCCGATTAACTGTTATTCTGCACCTCGTGTAATAATTTAGAGAAGTCAGTGTGAATGTCACCATAAATTACTACACAAATGCAAGGCAGCAGCGCAATGAACGGTGTTAACTTCAAAGCAAAGACAACTATTATCCACCCCGCTGTAGAGAGGTCCCAGAAGGGACCGCAAGTTGTTTGCAAAATTGCAACTGTACTGCCCTTTCAGAGCTGTCTCCAACAGGACGTGAAGCACACAGCACTGTTTGCTCTTGGGTGCCAGGCAAGATTAGACCATGTTTTAAAGGAGACCTCTTGAAGGAAAAAGCAAATTGTGGTTATTTTCGGGCATTGACCCAAATTGCATACAAGTTTCTACTTGGAAACTGCATACAGGTTTCTACTTGGAAAATTACCTTTATCTTTTTTTTTTCTCTCTCTCTCTGTTTTTGGAGCTTTCATTAGTTCTTAGAAAAACTGAAACTATTCAATCCAGAGGAGACTGTGGTGGAGGTCTTGCAGAAGTGGATTCAAAGTGCTCTCTTGCTTAACTGAAAAGTAGAAACATAAAATCTTGAGTTGGCTTATTTTTCTCCACAGACATACGACATTTGAATAAACAAGTAGTAATGAAAAAGAACACATTTAAATGACTTAAGAGAACTTTCTCTCAATGAATCCTGTGGTGCCATTATATACTTTCTTGTCCCAGATCTGTCAATCCCAGTAGGTCCAAACCCCACTTACTGTACATGCACAAATGGTTGGTGTGATCCTTGAGTTTAATGTGTCCTGAACATCTAAAGAGTTACTGAGAAGATCTGCTGTCTGTCACATGTAGGGTCACCCTGGGCTCCTAAACTTCAGGAAAACCAATGAGCAGCCACAAAAAAGCAGCTTGCTGGTAGATGAGGTTGAGTGGTCACCAAAATGGGCAACACCGGCAGATTCACTGTAGCTCCTGGGACAAAGATATTTTTCAACAGGCTTCCAAAAAAAAAAAAAAATCAATTTCTATAAAATGACTGTGACCAAGAGAATTATAAGGGAAAAACAGAAATATTTATATATACTCTTTAGTCTAGATTGTATCAGCCAGAGCAATGTAGAGGCATAAGCACAAATCAAATTTGTTTTCCTTCGTGTTGATAGCAGAGTTGGGAGTGCACTATACTGTAACAGTGCCTCCACGGGTGGTTTTACAGCTTAAGATCAGCTTCTAACCAAACAGCTTGTATCTGTCCTTTAAGGAAAGGCAGACACAAAGAGAAAGCCTGTAATGTAAAGTAAAAGAACTTAAACACTTTCTTCCTTCTGGTCCTGGTCTGTTCCAGCCAGTACAACTCTCATGAATGCAAAATGAAGACAGTAAAAAGAGGAACAGAACTGTCATGTTCTGGAAAAGGGTAAATCCTGTTACTACTCACAAATGCAATTCAATTGCCAAACCTTGGGGAATTTAATTCTTCCATTAACCTGGTCACCCTCCCAGAGATACACATAGCCCTTCCTTCCAGGCAGCCCACTCTCCTCTCTCCCAGCTGCAGGAGCTCTGGGCTGGTACGATAACACTAGGGCTGACAGTGATGTTCACACCTGTTTATTTAACGTAGCCATTCCTGAGAAGCTGACAACAATATTTTCATAGTGAATGATTTGCATTTCTGAGCCCATAGCACAGTGCCAGACCCAGCTGCTCGGAGATGTTCATTTGAGATAATCAAATATTTAGCAGCCGTTGCTCTAGCAAACACTGCATTAGGCCACATCTTACAAAGCGGGGCTCCTTCCTCTGTTAGTCGCCACCGCCCAAGTGGAACTCCTTCAAAGGACAGCCCCCGCCGCAGGGTGCCTGGGAGGCAGGGCTGACGGTCTGGTACCTGCGAACACCAGGAAGAGTAGAAGAGCTGTTTGTGTAAGTGAGACTAGTGCTCTACGAACGTTTTAATGGCTCACTGTATAATTGCAATGAGTAGGTTGGTATTTTTAACATTCACCAGCTTGAATTAAATAATTGATTTATTCTATATAAAGTTTCTAGGTCTACATTTCTTAGTGGAGGGCACTGTTGCTGGACTAGACTACCTCTCTGGGACTTGTATTTCTTCTGTGTTTCTTTTCCCATGCAGAACCAGCTGTTACAAGAAATGAATGAAGAATTTACTGGCTGAACTTAGCATTTTCATCTTATCTGTGAATTAAGCTACAGTTTTCTCAAATACATAAACTATTGGGAACTCTTCGTCATAATCATTTGGGAAATATTTCTTCATTTACAGGATTCATGAGCAATTCACTGAAGGTGTTATAAGTCATGCTGGCTGCATGCCAGGGAAGAGCCCAGGCCGGCTGCTCCCTGAGGGCTGGGGAGCCGAGGGGGCTGGGAGTGCGAAACAGCGGGTTGGGGTGCAGGTGAGGATCTGGGGACCCATGGCCATAGCTTAGGCGGGGGCCAAGGACAAGAGCCTCAGCTGAAGCAGCTCCCGAGGGCCACGGCTCGGTGCCGGCAGTGGCCTCCCCACCACACTGCCCGGGAGCGCTCCCCATGGCCGTGAGCAGGCCCTGAGCCCCAGCAGCCAGACCTCCAGCAGCAGGGAGGATGTGCTCAGGGCCCCATGGCTGCCTGGACACATAGCTACAGGTAAATCTCTATTTTATACCAGATGAGCCAGGATTCCACGCTGTAGCTCAAATAACTATCTCTGCAAATCCAAAATTTTCTTCTGGAAAAATATTTCGTCATTTGTTATTACATTATCCCAGACCCAGACTTCCTGACTCCTCTCAAAATTTGAACCTCCTTTTTTTTTCTAATACATCTCTCACAGCTATTCCCCTTCCTATAGCTGATCATGCACTCAGCTTGTCCACCAGTTGCACATCACAGCATTTACTGACACCGCAGTGTAACAGCAAGTTTCCGTATTTATAAATTCGACTTGGAAGCACCATGAAAATAGTGAGATGAATCTTAAAGTTCCTGCTTTAAGACACTCTATAAATTCTTTATCCTAAAATGTATCCTTAAAGTAAAAGAAACTGAAGTTCTGACTGATCCCTACTGGATTTGCTATGTTTCACCCAAGTGGAAGGAAATACTTATTTTATATACTGGCAAAAGCAGAGGTGTTCTCTGCTTCATGGTAGGAGACTGGCCTGAAACCAGGCAGCCCTTAGTTTGCCTGTGTGTTTGGAGGCCAAGCTAAATCCAAGATGCTCCACAAGCATCTTGCTTGACAAGCTGATTTTGGGAATAATTACAGAAAACCAATCTATCTCCTGACAGGCTCTCTCCGGTAGCAAATGTTTGGTTTAGCAAATGTGAGACTATTCCTCTCTTCCTGTGCCAGCTTTGCTATACCATGCAACAGGCGTGCAAGCTGGCACCAGTGGAGCAGGTTTCTCCATGGAGTGCCTCTTGGAGAGGTCCCAGCTGGAGAGTCAAAGCAAGACGTCTCTGGTAGCGCTGCGTCCGACTGAGGCATGGCCAAGGCAAAGCGCAGCAGCCTGGTTTGCCTCCGTTTGGAGAGCCACCAGGCAGCGCTGAGCTGCCCTTAGTGGCCCTCCACCTGCCTTCCCCACCAGCTTGTCAAGCAAGATGCTTGTGGAGCATCTTGGATTTAGCTTGGCCTCCAAACACACAGGCAAACTAAGGGCTGCCTGGTTTCAGGCCAGTCTCCTACCATGAAGCAGAAACACCTCTGCTTTTGCCAGTATATAAAATAAGTATTTCCTTCCACTTGGGTGAAACATAGCAAATCCAGTAGGGATCAGTCAGAACTTCAGTTTCTTTTACTTTAAGGATACATTTTAGGATAAAGAATTTATAGAGTGTCTTAAAGCAGGAACTTTAAGATTCATCTCACTATTGATGCCATAAGAAAATATTTATGAAGCACAAACTCCTCAAGCCAAGCAGGAAATGTGTCAGATCAAAACTTTGAAAACAGACATTTTAATACAAGTGATTTTATAAATGAACTAACAAATCTTAAACTGAAGCTGGATCTGATGCTGAATTGACAGACTTGTAAAGCAGGGTGCAGGCTTCTATGAGGAGATAAAATCATCTGTTCTGCTGTTAGTTTGGTCCATGAGATAGCACCAAATAGTCAGTACAGAGAACTGTGTGCCCTGGAGAGCTCCAACCGTCAAAAGAGGATGATACGCCCTTGTTCTGCAGTCTTTGGCAGGAAAAAGCAAACAATACAGCGTTACGTTTGATCCTCAATCAAAAAAAAAAAAAAACAAAAACAAAACGCTAGTGAAGAAGCTACAAAGGGTTTCCAATTGGTTGTAAATTTTCTTTTGAAGCTTAGATGACTCATCAACTGAATCAAACTCTGCCCCATTTGTAGTAAAGAGTGCCCTGTGTGGCTTTCACTCTTTCAAGAAATACTACCCAGAAATGAAGTACTTTAAATTAAAGCTTTACATTTCTTCTCCCTTTCACCCAAAGGCTTCAAAGCACTTTATAAGTGTGACTTAATAAAATCTCTTCAGCATTCCTGAGAGATCAGCAGATGGATCTAAAACTACCTCGAGCGGTAGATAAACTCCTAGATGGAGTGACTGACTTCAAGGATGACTCCAGAAATGGGCGGCAGGCTTCAGCGAAGTACTGGGGATGGGAGGGGGCTCGCACACGCACCCCTAAGTTTCAGGAGGTTGCAGAGCTGTGCGGTTCTCTGTCTTTGCATCGGCTTCATGAAACACCAGACACGGATGCCCTGCTTGCTAGGCGTGCAGTCTGCATCTCGGTTTGAGTGAGAAATGTGACCAAAAGCACACAATGCTAACGCAGTCTTTCCCGAAGTCCTGTGAGGAGGCTCGCTTGCACTGGGAATAAACCTCCTTAGCCATGCGCAGGAGTGACTCTCCCCTTGTGTAGCACATGATAATAGTATTATTGTGAACGGTGTTTCATGGTCACAAGGGAGTGAGCTAATAGCAGATACAGCTCTTGGAGAAATAATTGCCTTGTACTCTTTTTTTCTTTCCCTGGCTCATTTCTTTCCCTTCTTGCCTTTCCTGTGTGAGGCCTGAAGCATGTTTCCTGAGAGAGGAGTAAGAGAGGTCAGTGGCAGACCCCACACTACCTTCCAGCTGGAGCGAAAGGCTTTCAATCCGTGACATAAAGCTGTTGAAAAATCATTATTCCCTTCTATAAAGCAACCAAAAAGCACATCGAGTATTCAGCGTCAGTTCCCCCAAGCACTAATGCAACCTCCTCTGCCCTGGGATTTGAGGGCTGCCGCGGAGGAGGGCCTGCCATCTGGGGCAGGCAGCCCAAACGTTTCCGGAGAAAGCAGTGCCGCTGCCTCAGGGCAGCTCCCCAGGCCGTGCCAGCACTGCCCTGGCCGCCCGCCCGGCCGAGGCTGCCCTACCTCCCGCCCGGGGGAAGGTGGCGAGTTTATTTTCAGCCCCATC
>NW_009216955.1:1607-1881 GCF_000690835.1 Fulmarus glacialis | reverse complement strand
GATGAGGAGGGGCGAGAGGAGCTTGTATCCACCACCCAAACTCCCTCTCCGGGTGGGTCCTCCTTCTCCCCACGCCGGGTGCAAGGATGCAGACCCCAGCATCGCCTGGTCCTCAGCGTCCCACCGCCCCCAGTGCTGCCCCTACCCGTGAAGGTCTCGGCGCTGGGGCTGATGCCCGCCAGCCGCTTGGAGGTACCGAAGTCGGAGATCTTCAGCACCCCGCTGTACGTGTTGATGAGGATGTTGTCTCCCTGGTGTGAGAAGGGCACCCCAA
>NW_009216955.1:1036-1572 GCF_000690835.1 Fulmarus glacialis | reverse complement strand
GGCCAGCGGGCATCACCCCAGGGCCTTTGGGCATGGAGGGGCAGCTCCCGGCTGCCTGGTGCCCTCCCGAAATGAGGGGGTCAGGCCTCGTGTCCCCAGGATGGGTGATGCCCCACCTTGATGTCGCGGTGCACGATGTGGTTATCGTGGAGGTAGCTGAGCCCGTCGAGGATCTGGCGGGTGTAGAAAACGATGGTGGGTTCGTTGTCCTTCAGGGGTCCCCACTTGGAGCGCAGCAGGGACGAGAGGCTCCCTGGAGAGGGGGCACGGAGCGGGGCAGCAACCCCGTTTAGACCCCACATATGGCCACATGTCCCCCTTTGACCCCCAAATCCCATCCCCAGCGCTGCCCACCTCCCGGCACCTCCTCCATGAAGATCTTGATGAAGCCATCCTGGCTGATGGAGCCCAAGTACTGCACGATGTTCCTGTGCCGCAGGCGCTTGTGCAAGGCGATCTCCTCGTGCAAGGGCTGCGAGTACCTGTACGGTGGGGTGAGGGGCTGCCCAGGGTCCCCTGGGACCCCCCCGGGACCC
>NW_009216955.1:350-909 GCF_000690835.1 Fulmarus glacialis | reverse complement strand
TCCCGCTCCGGAATCTCCTTGATAGCGATGCGCACTTGGTTGCTGAGGCAGCGCCCGGCGTAGACGACCCCGTACGTCCCCCTGCCCAGGACCACCCGCTCGCCCGTCTCCGAGTACTCGTAGCTGTACTGCAGGCAGAGATGCGAGGTGGCAGCCTGTGCCACCCAGCACCCCGTGTCACCCCATGTCACCTCGTGTCCCCATCTCACCTCCAGGATGGGCTGCGTGGGGCTGGGCACCTCCTCACCGCCCATCGCTTGCTTGGCCAGGAGGGACTGGATCTGGTCGCAGAACCTGCCGGCCGGAGGACCGATGGTCCTGAGCCTCGGGGAAGATGCTGGGGACCCAGCCACCAACCCCCTGGCACAGAGGGGCTCCTGCTCCCCCTTCCCAGTCTGTCCCCCACCAGTGGCACACAGGGGGTCTGTGCCACCCTGCTTTGTGGGACCCAGCTGCAGGGGTTGGGTCCCTAGGACACCCCTTTTCCCCAAAAATTAAGGCAGGGAAGAAATAGAATAGAATAGAATAGAATAGAATAGAATAGAATAGAATAGAATAG
>NW_009216955.1:0-280 GCF_000690835.1 Fulmarus glacialis | reverse complement strand
AATTAAGGTTGGAAAAGCCCTCTAAGATCATCGAGCCCAACCGTCAACCCAACACTACCATACCCACTAAACCATGTCCCTAAAATAGCATGCTCCCATCCCTCCCCGCTCACCAGGGCAGTGACTGGGGGTCCCCCATGCCCCCACCAGCAATGTGGGGGTCCCCATACCCCCCAACCCTCTGCTCACCACCGGCAGTGCTGCTGAGAGGGGAAGTAGAGCTGGAAATCCTCCTCCACGTGCATCACGTAGAGGAAGCAGCCCCGTTCGTCGCACTTGC
>NW_009216954.1:0-38185 GCF_000690835.1 Fulmarus glacialis | reverse complement strand
AAGACTTCCTTCTTGAAGAATGTCCAGCCACATGTAAACCAATTTCTCCCTAAGACCAATATATGATTGGTTCTTCAGCTCTGGGACTGGATTTGAAAGCCTGACCCTCCTGCGATACCACTCCATTCCCCTCCACAGTATGTGATACTTCAGTGTGCCTTCTACTAAAGTAAAACACAACATCTGATTTCATCAAGTTTACAAAGTAATTTTAAATTGCTGTCAATATTTCATAACAAAATTACACCAATGTACATTTGGATCCAACTATTTGTTTAAACAAAAGAAAAACTCCATATGGTATCCCTTATGAATTATCTGGGACATCTTGGGCCCAATAACAGTAAGGAGGTTGCTAATTAGTCTTTAAGAATAAGGAAGACAAGTCCTTGTATTTGTTAGGTTTTTATTATAGTGCTGTAATATTAGTAGCCTTACTATTAGTAACCTTACTTTGAAGCAGAATACATAATTTTAAAAAATAAATTGGTATAAGTTATGTTTCATGGTGTGGATATTATGTAAATCAAATTTCATTGTGTGAGAACGTGCACACACACACACACA
Organism: Fulmarus glacialis; assembly: GCF_000690835.1. NCBI lineage: Eukaryota > Metazoa > Chordata > Aves > Procellariiformes > Procellariidae > Fulmarus > Fulmarus glacialis. The sequence continues at coordinate 37,618 of NW_009216954.1, read as the reverse complement.
CACACAAATCATTCTTTCCTAAGTTATAACTGATGTTATATACAATATGCAATTAACATAATTACTTTCCCTAGTGCATGGATAAATAAGATGTATTTCCTAATTTTTCATACAGCTTTGGAAAGTTATCATGAATGCTGTTAAATAAAATTTAGTTTTGGTTTGGATGCTCTAATATCTTTCATGACATGAGTTCTAAATGAATTCCAGAATCAGAACACAACACAGCAGGGAGCTGCAGCTGATAGGCAAAGATCTGCTCAGTGCCTGTGTCGTGGTTTAACCCCAGCCAGCAACTAAGCACCATGCAGCTGCTCGCTCACTCCCCCCCCAGTGGGATAGGGGAAAGAATCGGAAAAGTGAGAAAAAAAACTTGTGGGTTGAGAGAACACTTATTGATTGAGATAAGAACAGTTTAATAACTGAAATAAAGTAGTACACTAAGAAGAAGAAGAAGTAATGAAAAGGAAGATAACAAAAAGAGAGAGAAATAAAACCCAAGAAAAAAAAGTGATGCAAATGAAAAACAATTGCTCACCACCAACTGACTGATGCCCAGCCAGTCCCTGAGCAGTGGCCCCCCGGCCAGCTTTCCCCTAGTTTATATACTGAGCATGACATCATATGGTATGGAATATCCCATTGGCCAGTTTGGGTCAGCTGTCCTGGCTGTGCCTCCTCCCAGCTTCTTGTGTATCTCCAGCCTTCTCACTCAGTAGAGCATGAGAAGCTGAAAAGGCCTTGACTCTGTGTAAGCACTGCTCAGCAATAACGAAAACATCCCTGTGTTAGCAACACTGTTTTCAGCACAAACCCAAAACATACTAGCCCCATACTAGCTACTACGAACAAAATTAACTCTATCCCAGCCAAAACCAGCCAGCCTGATATATTAATTAACAACATCTTAAGTGTGCCCCTGTCATTGAATACAATTTTAAATGAAGGTCCTGCCCAACGTAACGTTAGCATGGAAGACAACAGATAATTTCACTGTGTCAAAAGGGTGAGTGGGAACAATTTGGTTGTTGTCAACTCAGGTGGCATTCCGGTAATGTATATATCCTTGAAGAAAGTATTTCTTTTCTTCATAAAGGCTGAAGATACTCAAAACCTGACTGGACAAGCGACTGAACAACCTGCTCTTTTTAACCCTACTTTGAGCTGGTGGGGGGCAAACTACATGACCTCCAGAGGTGCCTTCCTACCCTAGCCGTGCTGTGCTTCTGCCATTCTGTGAATAGGTGGGTGGACCAAGAAAACACAGAAAGTAACTGCAATGCAGTGATGTATGTGAACCTTTCCTTTTCCTGGAAAGTTCTCGTTCCTTTGGAACAAGTTTATTATTTTGGTTAGACATTCAGCAGTATCACCCCAAATCCCGTGTTTGCAGATAGACTAGCTGTCCCAGAAGGGACTAAATCACAAAGAAAAATACCCAACAGGTTAGAGACAATGCTGCATAACACAATAAGAGGAATACATATATCTAAGCAAAATGAGACTAGCATTCTCTTCCAGTTTTGCTGTCTGAAAATCTGGCATCTATTGTAGCCTAGCCATTCAAGACCTCTCTGTGAAATAGGTGGGATTAAGGCATTTTTAGAGGACGGTATCTTTACTTACTTAAAAAGGACCTTAGGAGACTGATGACTTGCTTAAACTGGGCACTTAAATTTTAGATAGCAAAGGTTGTAGAAAAGGAACCTCATAATAAAAAAAAAGAGAGAGAGACATTCAGGGAACAATAATCTTAAGTGAATGCTAGGAACGTGGTGTTAGTTGGAGAGAAGCTAATCAAACACATATCTTGCAATATATTTTTGTGTGTTCAAATCTCCATACAGATTTATCAACCGTCATTATAATTATTTAGATTTGAGTAGTTCTACTTCAATAGGCATTTTTTCAATTCAAACCAAATCCCTACTTTGAGTAAAGCACAGTAATAATCCCCCAGGACAATATTTCTGCAGTGTTGGATATGCATTTTCACCATCTTGTTGTTTGCACACTTCTGTTCATGTTCGCATTTGTTCAGAGCAACAGCACAGCCTGCATGCTCTCGGGCAGAGCGGAGCAGACGCAGAGAAGCATGTGCCAGTCACTGGGAAGGCTTTGGAGAGATCAGGTAGAATTTGCTGGGAGAGCATTTCTCCAGCACACACCACTCTATAACACTTCTCAAGATGCAGCACAGTGTATCCTTCCTTGTGTGTTCAGTCATTTCTGCTGAACACATCCAGATAGCCTTGTGAAATGCATCACTCTCCCTATCCCTTTGTTCCCTCATCTAGCATTTCTTTTAAATGAATGTGCCTTTTCTCCCTCTTCTTGTCATTCTTTCCAATTGGCAGGTCCTTCTGCTATTGCCAGCCTGCAGAATATTACCCCTGAGACAAAAGAAAACCTATGAAACCCAAAGGCCTCTGAGGAGAGACAGCAACACTACAAGGTCTGAATCATCTTTCAGAACTGTGGGGAACGGGGAAGAATTTACATGTATTTGGATATATGATATTTCAGCAAATTAGTACCATGTTAGTAAGCAGAGAATAAGTAGCAAAATTAAAAATGTATTTCCTGTCTCCATCATTTCCATGTGCTGTTCACAGTAGCAGTGCTTCTAGCCCCAAAGGCTGCAATGCCCAGCAGTTTGAGAAGAGCACTGATAAAAAGGGATGTAACGCCTGTGACCATAGCGCACAGGGGACCTCAAGGAGAGCACACTAAAAACTCTGAACTAGTTTCCAACACTAAAGAAAACATGGAGACGTCAGCACTTCCATACTTTTCCCCTAGATAAGGCGTGAGAAGTTTTAAGCACAATAATTGTTAGAGGCAATTATTTGGATCTCCAGTGCCTACCTCTACTTCCCTTGAGTGTTACATTGATTTTAAGGAGAATCCTCAAGGATTAAGTTCTATGTGTCAAGAGTACAACCTGACCTTGCTGCACCGCAGCGACTAGCAATTACAGAACACAACACAATCAATGGACAAGCAACTGAAATGTAAAAGAAAGTTTTGTCTGGATGATAAAATACAACATTTGGGTAACTCTCCAGGGAGCTCTGTGGGTCATAGTCTAACAAAATGGGAAAAGTCAGCTTCACCTTTTTTTCCTAATGCTCTGCAGTAGCCTCGCAGCGGGAATGGAAAGCAAGGACTCCAGTTCCTGTTAGAAGCCAACCGTAAAAGCAGTCCTTTGGCTGGCACCCGGCAGTTACCGGGCTACAGAATGTCAACTGCAGCAGTTGGGCAGGAACTGGAGCACAAGACAATAGAGGAGTGATGGTGATGGAGGGCAGTTTGCTATCATCCACCACTGTAAGAGACACAACATCTTTTTGATGGAGTCATAAAACTGAACAAAATCTCCCTCAGACCCTAGGCTTTTTTTCCATAGGATGTGCAGGCAAAGAATCTAGTTGCACACCCAGTTGGGCACCTAATAGGCTGCAAGTGAATTTCATGCACAATAAGTTTTGGTTAGGATTTCAGCAGACATGCTCAGTGTAGTACCATTCAGAATGCATGCAACAAAAGAGAAAAAGGAAAAGGGATTGCTTAGAAAGGGCAAAGCCAGTGCTGATTTTTCTTCTGGCTCCTGTATGCAGGCTGTGCACACCTTGTCTTAAATAGGAACCCGTCCAGGGAGGCTGTGAACTCACAATATCTCCCCAACGATGGATGCTTTCGGTGGTGGGAGAGAGAGTAGGGAAGGAGGGACAGAATCAAACTAGAATTGTACTGCAGATACCTTCATTCACTGTGGCACAGTGAAAAGTGTTCCAGGGAGAGAATGATGAGGACATAAAATGGAAAGTTATTCTGTGCAGGATTTCTGAGCTCGTGAATCTCCTAACCTCAGTTCTACTTCATTCCCAAAGTGAAATGAATCACCATGGCAAAAACGGAATTAAATCTTATCAGAGTATAGTCCTGCCACACACAGTGAATCAATGTCCATTACACACGGCACTCCTTCCCTCTGATAGGGAATGGGTGCAGTAGTACTGGCTGTCTCACAGAATGGCAGTTTCCCACCGCCCAGCAAATTCACCACTGTATCACTGCAGCTCAAGTGGGCTCACCAGAGGTTTGAACTACTTCTCATTGCTGGTCATGCCCTTGAAAACTTCCACCCATTACTTCCAGCTCAGAACTTCCACTTTCTCAGAAATGGCCGTGTTCTCCTTTGGTGTAAAATTTTAATTTACCAAATGCAAGTACAAAAACTAGGACAATTGGGAAAATGTTTTCAAGTAAAAGACACCATTAAAAGGAATGTGCTGGTGAAAAACCTTTGTTTGTAAAATAAAACTGTAAGACAAAGCATTTCAGCTAGTTCTCTTTCTAACCTGGCCACTGTTCCAGGGATCTGTAAATACGTCCTGGGCTGTTCTCTTGCAATGCTGCTGGACTGCACAATACCGGTATCTACAATTTCTAATAGGTCAGTGGTTTTTTTTTTAAATTCATTTACATAATGTTTTTACCACCACTTATATTTTTGCATGCAAATAAGCACAACAAATAATGAGCTCCAGTTCTGGATTATATGCTCAAAATATAACAAGCCTCATCCACAAACTTTTCATCCTGTATTTTCTTGATATAAACATTCAAATTATGTGTGCACAGTTCACAATTACTTAATTGCTCATAACAAAATTTAAGTGTATATTTTGCAATTAGTCCTACATAGTAAGAATATAGTTAAAGTTATAGTTGATAATAATTTGAAACTTTGAGTGAGGGAAAGGTTGATGGTGTGGTGTTTGTACTGCAATTTGATTCCATTTTAGAAGGAAACACTGTAAAGTGTTATTTCTAAACAATAGAGGATATATTTAAAATATTGTTGAGTATAAGTTGCATGCATTTACCGTTGGCCACTGTTCTTTGTGAAACTGCCGTGTTTTAAGGATGGTTCATTTTTTTTTCTCAGGTAACAAAATTGATAGTGTTACATTCCATATTGAGTTAAATATTTTATCACCCTTTACTTTTTAAATGTATAAAGTCTTATTTTAGAATATCGTTCACTCTCCATTGGCATAACCTGCCTGTCTACTTCATATGTGCCTACCAGCTGTTCATCAGCATTGCCAAAATACCCAGGTATTTTTAAGTGGTTTGGAGTATTTAGTGATTTGCCGAACACGGCAATTTTCTGCATCTACCTGAAGGCATTTGAAATAGACTTTTAGCAGTTCTGAAACTCAGTCATCTGAAGTGTGCTCGTGGTTAGGAATATAAAGTCACAAGTCACTTAGCAAATTTAGAAAAAAATACCATATCTGGCCACTTCATGTTCATACAAAGCACAATTTGGTAAACAACATAGATTAAAAAGAGGAATCTGGAATGCAAAGAAATGGACTTCTAGGTTACAATGAAAACCTAAGGTATATCACTAGGATTTCAGCTTGGTCTCCCACTGCAATTTGGTGTTTTACCCTAGTTATGCAACAACAGTTTGGCTTCAGATGGGAAGGGTTGTCACCATTGCTCACGTTTTTAAGCAGAATGAGACCCAAATCTCAAAAGTGAGTCTCGAAACAGCAAGGTTTCATCTGCTTTAGCACAGAAGTCCCTTGTGGCCTTCTGGCTTGAACGCTTATGATATAAAATCTGCATTGTCTGCTTTTTCCAAGTGCAGACCAACCTACACGGGAATGGTTACAAAACTCTTGCTAACTTCATGAAACACTAAACTCACAAGACATGTTTGAGACCAAGCCTATTCCATATGGTGTTAAGCCTAATTGCAGATGTTCCCCAAATGCTATGTGGAATCAGAGAAAATTGCTGGTAGTAAAATTACTCTGAACCCAGGTTGAGGGGGAGGAAGGCAGCAGGAGGAAAGAAGAAGTCTTTCATGACATTTGTGTCTCAGCCAAAATTGCAGAGTTTGCCACTATGCCGGGTAATGCACAATGTGATCACATTAATTTTAATTTTGATTTTCATATATTCATAACCCTTATACTCTTCGATGAATTTTCAGGCAGCTGAGCTTTACTATTATGAATATTTCTCAGAAAATAACATAATAATATTTCATTTACAGTTCTACAGTTAGAAATACTAGTCTGTTAGTTACGAAAAGTGAAACTATAATTCCACCTTTTTTGTAAAATACAAATTTCAAAGAAGCCTCAACCACAGAAAAACAGCCCCAGATTTCAAGTGAGAAAAAAAGATGCCTAACAAGTTGATAAGTACTTTTGAGCAGTGAATTACTTTTGAGCAATGAATATTTTTGAAGAAGTGTTGCAATCCATTCAAAATCTATTTGCAAACATGAATAAGCAAAACTCAAATATGTTCTTAAATAGAAATAATTTCTGAGTTCTCACAGTAACCATTTCAACATATAATAGGCAATCACACTTTTAATGTCAGTTTTTCTCATAAAGTGTGCTGCTGATCATCTTTCCATCCTGTTGAGCATGGTGAGCATAAGGTTATAACTCTTTTCATGTGCCCTGCAAATGGGACCTCACCTGATTTTCATAACTGGGGTAAAGCCTATATATTTTGACAAAATCAAAAGGATTTTGCCTCTCTTGTTCTTTTTTGAATAATGTCCTCCTGCAAAAGCAATCTTAGGAACTTCTTTAGGACTATACACAAAGTAAGGTAATATTTGGCAGGGTTAAAGATACTACAACCTGTTTTCAAATTCATGATTTTAGAAAAATATAAGTTACATTTTAACAACTTCTGATGAGTTAGTTGAACTGTTAGTTTACAGTGACTAAAGGGTTTTAGATATGAATCTAAATTCCATTCTATCCAGTAATAATATGATGATTGTTGTGGAAAATGTGCTAGACAATACAATAATGAATTTGGAAATATGGCTTGGATGAATATTGAAGAATTGTTGTTTCATTCAAACCCATTTCAGCCTCCTTGGTCAAAATATGACTTTGTATTTCTTACAAGATTATGATTTTCTTATTTGTGTGATTTCTACTTTGTGTGGCCCACCATAGACAAAATATACCAAAAAAGGTAAGAGCTTTCAAACTTAAAACCTGGGGTTTACTTAATTTTATTAAGCATAAAAAGCAAGTTACATTTATTTAAATTTTTTGAAAGCTCGTTCTTTATATCTCACCAGAACAAGCTTTCCTGTCTACAGAGAAATTTCTAAAATACCTACCAATAACGTGTGGACCCTCAGGGTTCATCTTGCCTTTAGTCCATTTTTATATGTTTGGTGTTCATATCAGGAAAATGTCAGAAAAATTCTGAGATCTTACATTTAATGAAAGAAAGATTAGAAGTCTTTTTTTTTCTGTTTTTAGATTAAAGTTTCTCAACATACAAACAAAACCAAATTCTTTTACTGAACTGTTCTGATAGTTGTTGGATTTTATATATGTCAGTAAATGTTCATTAAACACCTTTAAAATATAGTGAAACATATTTGTATAGAGAGTTGGAGAGATAATTACACACTTTAAACACAAACTGTAAACACAGTGGTAATTACTTGCCTTCATGGGTTTCCAGTCAGTGATGGTGAGAGTATATATATACCTGATAATGGTATGTTACCTGGAGTTTTCATTGGCTAATACAAGGCATGGGGGTGTTGCTGGGTGCTTTCTTGTCCCCAGTTCATATCCTAAGGTTCTTAATGATAATCTATGGCAACCCTTTCAAAATATGTATATGCTTTTGTGGATTGGGGGAGGAGGTTCGATGCCAAAGGACAAAGGGTTCTCCCTGGCATTTGTGCTAAAAATGAGATTCACAGTTTCTTCTAATTATACAGTTTATCAAAAGCTCTAGTTCCAGTTGTTAAAACCTGGCTTCTCTTTCACACTGATGTCCCTCATCTCTGTTGCTGAATATAGCTTTCTTCTTTCACAAATGTAAATTCCAAATTAGGGTGTATGTTCTTATCTGCACATGGGAATTTAGCATTCAGCACAGTTTTCCAGTTTTTTGGAAGCTAGCCCACTGAGTTGTGTGGGCTAAAGTGGCATATTTAGCCAATCAAAGGGAAATATAAAAGGCCAAACACACCAACGCACTCTGATTCTTTCTGGCACAAGAAATTAATATTATATGCAACACTTACTTGTGAATGCCCAAAGCCTATTTAGAAGAAAAAGTTTTTTCTCTTGTATTTTAAAAGCTGAGTTGAATTCTGTGTCCTTAAAAGTATACCAAGACTGAATTTGTCCAGTGAGTTCCTGAGAACACAGAGGTTCATATGTGAGCAGAGGGGGTGAAGGACACGGTTCAGTTGTGCGAAACGTTATCTAGTGACATTTTATTTAGGATACCGTTAGGCTTCTAAGACATCCAGAAAACAGGTACAACCAAAGGCCGACAGGACAGTTGCATGTGTCTGGAATTGTAGCTACAAAGGTCTGGACAATTACATCCAGGCAATGGATTTCAGCCCAAGGTGTCCCAGGAGCTTAAACTACAGTGTATGAAAACATTAGTTTTGAAGCCAAGAGTTGATAGACCCTCATGTAACAAAAGCCACATTAAATATCCCAGGCCACATATTTATTGTCATGTTAGCCTGGATCCAAGTTCACAATGTCCACCTGTTGTTTCTCGTTCAGGATTGCCTCTGGCACAAACCAACAGGTTCCTCAGAAATCTGTGGACACTTCCCATTTGTTTCTGCTTCATGTTTCTCCCAAAATGATCCTCCTTGGACATACAGGTTACAACTAGTAAATTGGATGTTTCCCCCAGACTGTTCTTCACCGGTGAAGCCAGGGAACAGTCAGGTTCCTAAAGCCAGGTGGCCCAGAGTGGCCCATGTCCATACAATTAAATGTTATCACTCTCCAGAAGCGTGAATGGATCCAAACTACCAAATGGCAATGGCGCTTGACCTGCAATAACTCCCAGACTGTGTCAGAAATTGTTTGGGGACTCCCTAGGTGGTGAGGCCAAAAGCATGCTAAGGGGCCATCTAAGCCCTTTTGCAGCATGTGCAATCCCATTCGAGTGCCCAGGAAATCCTGGCTCAGGTACCGCTCAATTTACTGGTACACAGTGACGGCGACAGTTTCTGAAGGAATTAATGAGATTTACCATCCAGGCACAAAAGAGCAATTCAGCTGCATCTGGCCTAGCACATTAGACCTTTCTGGTCTGTAGGAAAGACTCACACAGGCATCTTTTTTGTTCTGGCCTCTTCTTCACAATACATCAGTGGGAAAATACCATCTCCAAATCCTACTCTCAGAATCCACAGACAGCAGAAATGTAGCAATAGAGGACTTCTTGCCGAGTTTTACTTGGGCTGGGAGAATTTTTACTGAGAAAAGAAAGTCTAGGTGTCATGATGAGCATGCTTAGGTAGGGCAGTTGAGCAAGCTGCATGAGGAGTTGCTGGCACTGCACTTTCCAAGGAAAGGAAACAGAGAAATACCCCACCTCAACTCAGGAACACACTAGCAGACCCCCTTTGGAGTCTGCCCCAAACCCAGACATCTTCCTTTTATCTTCTGTTCAAAAGGCCCCAGGGAATCATGCTCTGGTGTGCACGCGGGGAAGCGGGGCACCGGGAATGGCACAGCCTTTGGCACGGAGTGTCGCAGACTGCCGTTTACAGCCGGCTGCTGTGAGGGCACGCCACTGATGCCTTTTTGCCAGAACCTCATGGGGCTAAAAGGACATGACATAGTAAATAACTATGGCTGGGCCACAGCCATGACCCATCTGCCATGGCTGATGCAGAAATACAGCCAATTAATTTCAGGCATGAAATGAATACTGTTACCCGCAAGTGTCAGGATAGCACTGAGGAACTGCTTTCCTCCCTTTCCCATGGGGCACAGGCTTATGCAAAAAAAGAAAGATGTCCCCAAACCTGCCCTCCTGCTTCTGGCCACTCTCCGCTGCATCCTGCAGCAAGTGGCAGCGAGTTCAGCGCAGCTGCTGAACAAGCTGTGGGTACCAGGTGCTGGCAAGCCAGGGGCACCATTAGCACAGACAGGCTGGGAGCAGCATAGATGACCGGAGAGCTGATGAGCCCGAGTTCGCTCCAGTCAAAAAGTGTAACATTCCCGGAATTAACTGAAGCCGTAGGCACATATGAAAAGTGGTTCATAGAGATACAACTGTGCAATCACAGCAAAGGTGACAATTCCTAGCTCCAGTAACATATTGATTCATGACTGAAGCTAGTACAGCAGTAGGACCAAAGAAAATTAATTTTCAGTATAGCAAAAGGCTATGATTTCTGAACCAGCTAGATGTAAAATGAAAACTGATTAGTAGCTTGAAAGGAGTGGCTAAATGAACTACTGGAAAAAATAATTGAACTGAGACTCCAGAAGTGCAGAAGTGCTGGCACGACTGAGAAGCTGCAGAATAGCTCAGAAGAGCAAAATGTGTTTTAAATAAGCAAGGCAGACCAAAAGTGTCCAGAGAATCAGGCAGCATGCCAGCAGCAGCTTAATAACTAATACATTATCTCAGAGAGAGATGTTAGAAGAAACACTGCCTTCACCAAGCACACGTGAAAAGTAGATGTGACTAGACCTTACAAAGACACATGCTAAAAGTAGATGTGACCAGTTCAGAATGGCTATTGTGCAAGAAATGTGCCCTGTCCTGCTGACCCCCACCACTCATTATTCTGTAGTTTGGCAAATAAGGTGACTGAGCAAAGACTAGAATAGCACAATTTAATAGTAGTTAAATGGAAAAAAAAAAACCAAACACAGGCAGCCTAGAAAGACCATTTTAAAATGTTAACATATAGATTACAAAAATGTCAGCCTTAAATAATAAAATATTCCATAATATAAACTTCACTGCTGATATAATTAATACTTATGAAATCTTCCTATAAACATGAGCTATAAACCTCTGGGGTAGAGGAATACTTAAGAAGTTTTAAAACCAGCTAAATTACTTTATTCTCAGATTAAAAACTGAGTTATCTTCTAAACTCTTCAATCACTTATTAACTCAGGGAGCACTGGGGTGCCCGCATAAGAGTTATGTTCTGATTTCTTTATGAGGGATTTTTGGACAATTTTAGATAAGCAACTCACTGTATGCGTAAAGTGAGTAACATCAGCATTCACATAAGTCTACAGAAAAATGGAAGTCCATAGGAACAGAAAGTGTTAAAACCAAATTCTCAGTGAATTCACAAGGTCAAATTCACTGGCATGATTAAGATTGGTATTTCATAACTATTAGATCAGACAAAAAGAAATCCTGATATTTTCAGAACCCAGCACAACTATTTTTAAATAACTATTCAACTGCAATGGCTCCATCAGAAACAGATACAGAAAAGTGACATTCTCTAGGAAAAGAGGCACAATATGCTGCAACTGGAAACATCCCCAAAGAGCAAAATGTACCAAATAAAAGAGGAAATATTCTGTGACAACCTTTCAGAAGTGGCATTACATCAATTCAACCTGCCTGAAGGTAACCACAGTGATGTTCCTATCTGTATGCTTTGTTTCCTTGCTTTAATATAGTTAAACCTAGGAAGTTCCAGCAATGCAGCTGCAGCAATGCAGCCGCAGCAATGCAGCCTTGATACATAGACCAGTCTTGCATAAAAACAGGCATATCTAAGTACAGCGGGAACTTTTAGAGCTCCTAGAATGCTTTGGGGATAGGAAATTATTTTTTTCCCTGAAGATAGTTTAATAGTATTGGAAGATGTAATAATAATAATCTCAGCTGGAACTGAGATTAAACTAAATTGAATAGATGAGGAAAGATTCCTACTATATTTCCAGTTAATTTTTAAGGCAGGTAAATTGAACTCAGCTACCACTTTTTGTTTCATTATTGTCCTCCAACTGCGAAAAATATATGTCCTCCTCAAACTGCAACAGAACTCCCACTGATGTAACAGGAGGAAAAAGTATCAACTTAAAGGTAAAAAAAATAAAGGTTTTTTTTAATTATTGTGTGCTATTTATTCAGCAATTTCTAGTACTATTTGGTGGGGGAAAATGTGGTGGTGTTTTACAATCACTGTGTTGCATTCTTTGCTCTTTTCCCCACCTTTTCTCCTATTTTCTTCTCTCTCAATTCTATCTCTGTCCATCTTTCTTTTTTTTCCTTTCTACTTACTCTGCCCTTCTACCTAACATCATTACAGTCTTCATTCCATGCTCTATCAAAATGATCTGGCATTAACATAGTTATGTTTGCAGCAGTGGCAGCTCAACTCACAGAATCCTCAAAAGAAAATTTTGTAATAAGTTTGCATGTGTGTTTCTGTGTGCCTGCACCCATAACTCAACAGAGGTTTGAGAGAACTATATTGTACAAAAGAAAACCAGCACAACTTATTCATAAGCAAAGTAATATTAATAAGACAAGAACATCAGCAAAAATGGAAACATTGCCCATTGCCTTACAAAGGACCTTGTAATTATCCCCTGAGCCTTTCTCTGCTCGGCCTAGGCTGATACATGTGAGCTTGGGATGACCAGCAAGATCCCAGATGATGGTTACCATGCAAACACAAATGTTCAAAAATTAGGTAGCACGTTTAAGTGCTATTAAAAACGCACGCATCTGTGGACACATGTTACGTACTGTAACAAGTCTGTAGCAGGTTTGCAATAACCCCCTTTGCATTATGCCACTACTGCATGTCACTGTGGAGACAGAAAAACGAAGAAAGGTGTTGGAGATGGTTGGGATAGACCCCAATATCTGTCTGCAAAACACTCGGGTTTCTACTCAGTTTCTTTTATGATGACGCAATAAGATGATGCAGGAACAGTGAATTTCTGCCCCCAAATCATTGCTTCATGTGATTACAGGCTTAAGGAGGCCACATTGTATCAGTTACGTTTAGGTCACATTTGGAAATTTTTCTTCCTAATCCTAAACAGAAATATTGATTACTGCACAATCTGAAGGTGGCATATGGATCACAAAAAAACCTCAAGTAGGAGATGCATCTGACACTATCTAATAGAAAGTTTTAAAGAAAATGTCACCTTCCCGTGGAACAGACTCCTTGGATGGTGATGTCTTCATGGGACTGTGAAGAGAACAAAGAGCCTCTTGTGTCCAGCTAGTCACCTCATAACAATAGAGATGAGGGCAGCTAGTCATCACTGTTTTCTAAAAGTCTTCTGGGCTGTTGAAATGATTTGGCATATTCTATGCAGTTCATCATGTCCAAGTTATGAATATTCACAATGTGCTCACTGGATCACTCACCCCTTTACTGAAGGATAGTTTTGCAGATGCATATTCCCTCTGTCTCATTGAGCTAATCTGTAAGTAACGGTGAATTGTGCACTGGAAGTCTGCATTGGCACCAGTTATATGATTCCTGTTTTGTGGCCAGTCATTCCCTTGGTGATTAGCCATTCATGCAACCATTCATTGAACTGGCACAAGCAAGTGCTTAAGGAGATCCTCTTGTGGTTCCTTGGGCTGGCTTAACAGACAGTTAATGGGCGGACAGGAAAAAGAAAAGTGGAGTATGAGATACTCCATGGCTTCTGGAATTTTTATTCAGATGTTCTTCTCTATCAGAAATACAGACACATGATAACCAGGCACAAGAGTCTCCCTCTCCCTTTCCTATTGATCTGAAGTAATGGTAAATATTGAACAGTGAGTGTTTGTTCTTGGCTGAAGGAATTTTTACTAATAAATTCCAGCACATGGTAGAAGAATGAGGCTGGTAACTGTGGTCTTGCTTGCAAAATATCAGAACAGGCTTTTCTCCCTATGATATTTTTGTGTTGTGAAGCACTCCTTACTCAGACCCAGTCAAAGCACTCCGAAAGATGAAAATCTGGTGGCTGAAACTGAGCTATTTCCAAACACCGAACAGAAGCAGTGCGTGAAAGGTGGCATAAAGTACACAAATTTGCAACTGCACATTACTCACAGAATTCATCCCAAGCTAAAAGAGGGGAGCTCACAATTAGCAGGCACAATGCTTGGACTTAGCACAGAAGTAATGAAACAATTTATAAAATAGTGGGAACGTACAACCAAGGCCAACAACATGTAACATATTTCTTCTAGAAATTAGAACACAAGGAGGGAGAAAAAGGGTAAACATAAGGCTGGACAGCTACTGGAAATAGCCACATCTGAACAAACAGGGATGCTAAAGGTCATTCTGAGTATGACATTTGGCTAAACTTAAAACAAAGAACAGTAGTCATCACAGAACTTTTAGTCTATAAAAGGCTTTTCAAAATTTATTTCTATTGTTTAAACAGGTCCTTGTGTCAGCTTTGATCTTTCTAATACATCAATAATGCTTTGAAGCCAGTTATTATTTTACAGACAGCATCAAGGTCCTACAATGACCTTGTCTGTAATTGAGTTTACATATGAACAAATGCAGTAAAGGTGTCAAATTTGAGAGCTTCAGATGAAGGGTCGTCTCCCACTGTGAATATTTTCCTGGAGGAAACTTGGGGTTTAGAAGGACAAATAATTATTGATACAAGATTTATTTGGAAGCATATTAGGCAAGTCAACCCAATATCAGGAGGAGGTAAAATCTGGATGCCATCTACTACACAAGAAAGGTATGCATCTCCTGTAGGGTTAATAGCATCTGTCAGTTTCATATAGGTCTCTCAGATACCTTACATCCTCTAAAATGTCACTGGATGCCCATTTTTAGGCACTCACATTTCTTGATCACATTCAGGTCTTTTCACATTGGTTCTCAACTCTCTAAAATCCATTTCAAAGCAAAACGTTTGTTTTAGTCCCAGGGTTTCCTCTACATTAGTAGGGTTTTCCATTACACTGTAGAACAAAAGACACATAAAGTAAAACAAAAATGAAAGTTACCACGATTCCAGAAACTGGGCTCTCACTGGTAATGCTTAAACAATGTTCAGCTTATCCTGCATGACTCTGATCTGAAGAAGCTGAGAGATCAGTTGGACAAATACAGTGCTGCATGTAGTTTTGAAAATTAAACTCAATAAAAATCAACCAGTAAACTTTGGCAGTAAAGAAAAATTCCAAAATGGGATAGAGACACAGAATTTACTTACTCATTTGTAGCAGTGACACAGAAAACCTATGACTCTCAACTGATCCCTTCTGTGATAAGGCCAAGCCGCAGTGTAGACAGGTAACAAAAAATATATCATCTATTTGAGATGTGACAACTCAAGGTCCCTGTTCAATGAAGCCCTTAAACATCTATTTAATTAAATCCCATTGATTTCAAGATCCTTTATGTTAAGCAGGTGGGTTAGTGCTTTGCTGATTCATTAGATGATAAAGTAGTTTCAGTCAATACAAATGTTTTAGGGGAGCGATTACATCTGTTTAGGCAGCCAGGAGCAAAAGAAGAAGTATAACTAGAGCTAATGATATAAAATAAAGCTAGACACATTGAAATAAGAAAAAAGACATACATTTTTAAATTGAGGGTCATTATGCACTGGCACCAGAATATCTGGCTTCAGATATTTTTAAAGTCATCATGTCAAGACAGATGAAGGTTAAATTCTATTTAATTTTACTTCATCTGTAATGCTGCTCACAGTCTCATAGGTCCTTCTGGTATTAAAACCTATACATTATATCTTTTGACACCGATACATTATAAACCTATACATTAGAACCTATACATTATATCCCTTAATTCAAAGTTCATGGTTTAGTTCTGAGATCTGTGGAATAAAGCTTCTTTTTAAAATATCATATTTCATTAAAATGTTATTGATAAATACTGCATATTTCTCTTTTAAAAATTACTGTTGTATTTAGTATTCAATTTAGTAATCTGCCCCCACAAAGGTAGAGGCACATGAACTGTTCCACGAGTGTATGAAATCAACAGAACTCAAAATGTTTGCGAACACAAACCATGCAGTTCTGCCTGTAAGTGGTAAAATGGTGAACTTACAGGTCAGATACTTTGCCTAGTCCTTAGTCTGGAACAAACTGTAGCATTTTGCAAAAGCATTTTGGTTCAGGATTATTTGGTTTTCAGTATGTATCATGCACTAGTAATGTTGTAGCTATGGCTGTAAGTAATGCTAATGCTAAACTGCTTTTCACTTATGTATCTTCAGCTGGAATTGTCTAGTAGAAGGAATGTGTTGGAAAGCTTGCATGGAATTTTATATTTCAAAAGCATTTGTGGGAATGGAAGTCATTATTCTGCTTTCTGTCGGCGTTGGATTGTCTCTGATGACTTTAGAGTTTAACATTAGAAGACTATTCCATCCCTTTCCCCAATCATAAGTTGTTCAACTTTTTTTATTTTTTTATCTACTACTCCAGCATTACCCCAGAGGTATCTTTTCCCTTAGCCCTTTTCCCAAAACTCATTTTAGTGTAACAACAGCAGAAGCATATGCATGGAGAGGAAGGTGTAGCAGTAGCCACCTCCATAACCTGTACATGCAAAGAACAAGACACACGTAGCCAGTTTTAATCAGAAGTCAGTTCTATTTCTTTTAGTATTTGACTAATATTCTTGCATTGTGCCTATCCCACACCAGGTATCGTGTTTATTGACCACATAATATGCAAATGAACTACCTTAATACCTACAAATAGATGTAAGTTCAAATGATGAGAGGATGTGAGGATCTAAGGTGTTGCAAGTTTCCCATCAGTGTATTTTTTTATGCAGAGCGGTAAAATATGCTCAACTCTACAAAAACAGATAACGCCTCTAGGATAACAGCATGCCTGAATGCACCACAACAGAGAAAGCGATGGAGGATTGGGAAAAGGGAAGAACTGTTCAGAGAAGGAAAGTGACAAACAAGCAATTAAATCAGCAAAAGTGGAAAAAAAAAGGAAAGAAAAGGAAATGAAAAATGCTATGGTGTAATTCAAAACTTTTAAAGTTAAATACATAACTAAGGAGAAAGTTAAGTTTCATCACAACAATAGTCATGATTTCTTTCTGAAGATGTATTAGAGGGTTTTATAATAATAAATACACTGTCTTAGACTAGTGTTTTAATGATCCTTGTCAAACTTTTATTTCAGTATCTCACGACAAATGGATTTGATAAAGAATGATGAGCTCAGTAATTGCTCTGGGTCTAAGATGCTTGAAAGATTTCTTTACTCAGTGATGTACTTTCAACAGTCTTATTAGTAGAGGACATATTCTGCATTGCCCTCTCCCAAGGGTTCCTAGGTCTGGGAAAGTGAGCAGCTTAAGAAGTGCAGCGCCTGAGACTTCTCAATGCTATTTTCATCTACAAATGAATTTGTATCTTTAACTGCTGATGCTTCCCTAAGCAGAGGAAAAAGAAAACTTTCATTTTTTCCATCTAAAGCTCAAATATTAATAATAAAAAGAAAATTTCTTCCTATTGTATCAAGTCTTTTTTTTCCATCACTCTTAATATTGAACATTTCAGATGTATTTATTTAAACAAGAAATTTTTGTTCATACAGATCAGGTCAGCAGCAGTGACTGGACAGAAAATCAATAGGGAAAAAAGAGCCATAATTCAGCAAAGGGAAGAAAGAGATTGTTGAATGTTTTTGCTGTCACTAGCCTTGCTTGTCACTTTCCTATATCCAGGATAAAACCTGAGAGTGAAATTCTAGGTGTCAACTCCCACCTTCTTTTCTTAAAAAAATTTTGACACCTAGGAAATAATGGAAAACAAAAGTACGCAAAAAAAATCTCTCCTTCCTTTCTTTTTTTTTTTTTTCCTGTGAAATTCAGGAAGAGTATTACAGGAAATGCTGACCAACTCTAGCTACTGTACTTCACAGAAATATAATATATCCAGGCACCCACGCTGGAAAAGTGCAGTTAGCATAGCTGATAACTGCAAATACAACTCTTGAAATTGTCAGCATTTTTCTTTCTCCCTTTCAGAACACAGTGTAAAGAAAATATGTAGCAAATTCGTTGCAATCTTTTTTTGACATATGTGCGCATCTTCATTGCACGGGTCTGAATGAATCTCTTCCAAATAAACATTTAAAGCTGTCATATGGACAGGACCTGCCGTAGACCGACACAAAGTAGGTGGCTGCCTCTAGTAGCAGACTGCTTGGAGAAAGCTTTTTCCTTTTGCCACTCAGGCACTGGCTCTCCTCTGCCTCACCATTGCCCCCTCCCAGCTTTCTTAAACCATGCTATCAATACAAAATTTAATTTTGCTGCCATTGGTGATGAGGACAAAAACCCCTTTCTTTGTCATCCCTGGGGTGAAAAAATTTAATTTTTCTCATACTTCTGAGAAGCTTTGGGTCAGGTCTGCCTTACCATGCCTGCTTACAAATGGGAGCAAATAAGCTCCCGACACATATTTACTGTTGCAAAAACTCCTTGTGGATTCATTCTGACTCCACTTATCAGTCCAATAACTACAGGATCTAGGAATTCTTTCACGCAGTTTTCTCTACAGAGAAAGCTAGACGCTGTGCCAAACAATAACATAGAATAATCATCAATACAACAGAGATAACAATAGAGATTACAGCCTTTATTTACATGTCAATCGATTTTTGAGGAGGAAAATGAGGGCTAACATCTGCAGAGATTAAGATCCAGATCAAAATCACTGAGTACTTTTCATAAACATCATGTTATTATTTAAGATTTTATTTTTCACTAGTTGTTTGCAATTCAAATTTGAATCCTTAATTTTATGTTATTAAATTATATTTTCCTTAGATCATAGAAGCAGAGTTCCTTCAAATTACTACTGCTATATTAATGCTTTTAAAGGTATTTTATTTTACAGCCTCATTATTTTTTGCTAGATTTGATTACATTCAGGTTATTCAGATTAATATAATTGTAACACTTTTCAAAAGATTCATTAATTCTGATTCTTAAACATCTGGCAATAAAATGACTAAGAGCAAACAAGATCTGTTAGCTAAACTCCTCAGACATTAGCATTCAAACAGAAGTGAAATCCAATAAACGCAAATTTAAAAGAATGCCTGCACTTTGAAACCAAAATGATCTTTTAACAGTAAAGCTAGTTTTAGTGCCAGAAACTGCCTTTTTTTCTGAGCTCCTCCATGAGCTTTGGGAATTTTTACAGTAACAACTATATGTTTTAAAATTCTATCTTTGTTGCAGCATGAAAGATCTACAGAAGCTGCAAATGAAAAACTGATTACTATCCAGCTATGCAAGGAACCAGAGGAGACTGATTATAATTATAGCGATTCCAAGCATCGTTTAAAGCATCAAGGAAAAAAGCTTTCACTTAAACAATTATTTTAAATCTTATTTTTACTTCTCAATGCAAATATGCTAATATAATTATGTGATTATGTGGCATAGATTCATTCAAATTCTTAGCTTTTGTACAGTCTAATGATTGAAAATGATGAACAACCAATTGGAATTGCATTCTTACCCTGACAAGTGTTTTTTCATTGATCAGGACAGATTTAGGACCCAAAGCTGGTTTGCTAACTAGGGACGTATTTCCCATAATTAAGAAATGTAACTGATTTCTTCTGGTTTATTTGCAATTCAAGGTTTTAAAGTTACAGGATCCCACCTCTCTTACCTCATTTCATTCACATGGAATGAAATGCCTTTCCAAGTCAGTTTGACAGCTTTCAAAGATTAGTTAAACTGAAATGAGGAAGAATAACAGCTGCAAAAAAGAACATTGTTATCAACACCAAATGTAATACTTGAACAAGCTCTTCTTTTAACTCCTTGTATGTTGTCACAATGACTAGTCCAGGCTTTAAAACACATTTTTACATTTACAGACAATTCTGAAATGTTGAAGTCTGCATTGCCTTGATTCCTAGACTCAACATGGACAACTTACTTGGCTCAAACTAGCTGTGATTATGTTCGCAGCGTCCATAGCTTAACGCAACGCAGGCCCTTCGCATGCTCCATGGCCAAGCTTCTCTACCTGAAGATGAAGTCAGCTGGAACTAAACTCGAACCAGAGGATTAGCCAGCATGGGGACAGTGTGGATGAATAGGGAGCCTGGGTTTGAGCCTCGGTTTGCCACAAACACAAAATAAATAGCTGAGGCTTTTACCATGGGCACCTAATTATCATGGGCAGTTCATCTGCAACACAGATTCATTATGCCATAAACAGCGTGACACATGACCTGGCTCTCTGCAGACTCCAGCTCAGTGCTGAACACAGCTATCTTGCTTCCACTGCCAGCTGTGATTGACGAGCCAGTGCTGAACACAGCTATCTTGCTTCCACTGCCAGCTGTGATTGACGAGCGGTATTGCCATGTTAACCCAGAGCGGAGCCCATGCCAACAAATCTTAAAGACCAATGTTGGCTCTGTGCCATAGCATGGGATGGGATTTGTCTTCATGCTGTCTCCAGATCTGGTGAAGAAAGCTATGCGGGCAGGCCCATAAGCATCTCCCCGGAGAGCCAGCTCCCATCCTGCAAGGCTGGCACTGAGCTGAAGCTGGAGCACCGAGTACATCCAGACTGCTCTGTGTGGCTCAGTCTGTGCCACACACCCGCAGCGCTCCAGCTTCCAGTGGGGTGTATTTGCTCGAACGCAATGCCAAGATTATGATGGCTCCTTGTGTTTGTCTGAAGCATGATGCAGAGATGCCCGAGTGACTTTTCAGGGGCAGCTTGCAGGGCAGTGCAGTAACGCAGCCCACATGGCAGCTCTGCAGTGCAGCCCGCTACCTACGTCTTCCCGTTACCCAGGGAATCCTGGCTCCCACAGAAGTGCAGAGCTGACTACTGCAGGAACAACAGGTTTTTAATAAGTGTTTCGTGATTGAACTATCTAACTTCTGCTTGTTATTTATATCATAGAATCGTGTAGGCTGGGAGGGACCTCTGGATGGAGATCACTCTACTCAAAGCAAGGCCAACCCCCAAACTGAACCCTGGGCAAGCTGATCTAACTGTATAGTTGGATCTACTTTCAAGTCACTCAATGCACTTCCATTTCAGTTATCTTCCATTAAATATGTAGAAATAGATTATTTATTATTTCAGGATCCAGTCTTTGTGATTCAAAACCACCCTATTCTATATAAATCTAAACAGAAACTTCTTACCCTAAACTCACTGACTCATCGCTGTACCATCGGTGAGCTCTGTTAGAATCCTTCATGTGAATTTTATTTACGGAGCAATATGCACTCTTTGTAAGAACAAGACTTCAAACCATTGCAGGGCCACACAGGTTGCTGTGGTCTCCATATGCAGGCAGACACTGGCTTACACACTTTCACATGCAGTGCTGTATGCAAGAGTTAATGTACAATGTACAACCAGCAGTATCCATGAGATAATACGAATATATTTTAGAGGAGAATGAGGTAAGAAAGCTGGTAGTTCTTAAACACAGCACGGAAAGCAGTTAATCTGCACAAAAATAAGAACACAGAACAAAAAATTAACTTGACGAAAGGTTAAGTTTCAATAAACAGTGATTTGGCATTTGTTTTTTTTTAAAAACATTGCTTCCTACTAATATTGGGACAGTTAATGCAGGAGGTTCTAAAATGGACATGGTCCTGAATTTCTGGATGACACAGGCACACATACAAACAAAATGTCTAATGGACTCTTGCATTAAACTATATTCTTTTAGTTATTCATGCTAGCTAACATGTTTTAGAAATCTCAATGAGTTTTAGAAGAACTGTTCCAGCCACAAATTTAGGAGACTAAACACCGTTCAGCTGAGCTTGAGAAGGCTATGGCATTCTGTACAAATTTATCAATCAATATAAGGAATACACTGGTTGACACGCAAAGAAAAGCACGCTACCTCTTCCTCCAGAAATTAAGTGTCTGTGAGCTAGCAAAGAATGGCACTGCTTTCACTCAGATTTGTTTGTAATAGGGTTGTCATTTCAGTTCACTTGTTCACTTCCTCCATTAAAACAACTGCCAGTGTTTCTGAAAATCACAGGGTGTCAGCCGACACCAAGAGCACTGAAAACTCTGCAGCCATCTCCTTCGAGTTATTCTGTCAGTTGAATAAGGAGCAATTTAATTTCAAGGCCAAATTGATCTGAAAAAATCAAGAATAATTTTCTCAGATGTCCTATGTCTTTGAAGTATTATTCTCTTCTCACAACAGATGCACTTCCATGGCTGAAAGTGTTGCTGGGCCCTCACTTTGCTTTATGTAGCTACTTCTGTAAATGATCGGTTTTCAGGGAATTAGTAGGGAATACCACCTAATTTAGTCTGCCCCCAGTGACATTCAAGAACAGGTTGATCAACCATGCGATGGCACCCGTGGCAGCACGGCTCCTGCCATGGCCGGAGGCTGCCTGCGGGCTCACCGGCGGCGTTACGTGCCTCAGCAGGCGGGCGGCTGCACGAGGCAGCCTTGTAAGCTGTCTGCAGGCACTCCAGCGTTTCTCTTGGGACCACCTTTTCAGAACAGTGTAGGCATACCCAGCGAGTCGTTCGAAAATTTTGTATGTTAATCTCCCGCCTTCGTAATGTGCTTGTAAGATAGGGGGTTTTAACCCTCTTTCTCATTCCTGTGTTCTGGGTAGTCCACGCACAGAAGAGCAGCTTATTCTAACTACCATCTGGCATAGTCGCTTGCTTAGCTTAGGTAACAGAGCTTCGTGTGTGGGCTTGAAAGTTCCCGGGTTCAGGCACTGAAATGCTTTTAGCAGAGAATTTTTTTAGTTCTGTTTTAGTTTGAGTCTGCTCAAAGGATAAAACAGAGACATTACTTTCAATAGGCTGAGAATCAGACCTGTGCCTAAAATACAGGAATTTTTAGTGACAAACATGAAGTTCTGTTACGTGAGCACTCCAGCAGAAGACATCGAGACTAAAGTACTACCTTACTGTCCTACCTGGACTAGCTACAAAGGGGTGGTACAACACTTACTTGACTGCTGCTTATTGCAATCCTCGTTGAACGGAAAAGGGAGATGTGCAGTGCAACTGCAAAGCGGATGCTATAATATTTCATAGTGCTAGGCTATAATTGAATCAGAGCAATGGGGAGAAACAAAATCTCACTTAGCACTCCGTTTTTCCCCACCAGTAAATCAGCAGCTGATTTTGCCAGTAAATTATTCAAGTATATAAATACTACAGCAGTGTTCAAAAAGAGTATGTTAAAGAGAATACAGCTACAGTGTACATGAGGAAATACCATAGGAAGTGTAGAAACAAGCCTACAGGAAAAGATGGTCATTCTTTGTATTAATTTAGCTAAAAGCTATGTCAGGTGCTGTTTAATCAGTAAACAAGCGTTCCAACTTGACCCCTTTTCAGACCCCTTATCAGGTCATGATATTAAAGATGAAAGACACTTAATCCTGCAGTTAAATTCTGTACAATATCTGAAACATGAGAGACTTGACTCTTATCTGCTTTAAGAAGTATTACAGTCATGTCATGGTGAATGAATTCAAAACTTTGGACAAGAAATTTTATTCTTATTCTGATGTTGGTCGAGGGACTTCCTCAATTATATTTTCCCAATGGGGCCAAACTCCAAACCTCATTCTTCACCCTTCAGAGTAGAAATTGACACACGCAGGCCCACCTAAGGCTTATGTTCAGGCAGAGATACATAAGACAGATCTAGTTCCTTTCATGTTCTCTGTCACTAGTGCCTCTCTTAAATATAATTTTTGAGACTTATCATACTTGTTTCCTCATCTTTCTTAGCAGTATCTTTCTTTTCTAACAGTGATGGTAACCTGGGATTAGGTTAGTACAGCCAACGTGCTTGTACTTGTTACTTGTAGGTCCATTCTCCAGTCCATACCAAAGAAGTTCTACTGGAAGAGCTTAGCTTTCCTAGCATCCTTAGGTAGGCTATTGGAAACAAGCTTCAAAGTAAAAAGACCTCCAACAAGAACCTCTGCACCTTAAATCAGCATCTAAAATTAATTTCCAGAAATGTTGATAGACAAAACCTGAGAAATAGAGGTTTAGGCCAATGAAGTGATTTTATCTTGTTACTGCTGACTTTGATTACTTTGTTTTGTATAAAATAACTTAAACTTTAATACAAAAGAAAAATTTCAAATCAGAAAAATTGTTTTTTAAATTTTTTAATTATCAAAACAAGGAGGCCTCAACAATTTCCAAACAAACAAAGTAAGAAAACATCAGTAAGCAATTAATCTAAACCAAGCCCTTCCCCTGAAAAGGTTATAGGTTGAACTAATTGAAATTTTCAACAGAAAGGCTTCATCAAAATATTTTCTTGGTGGCTGTATGGGGTCCCAAGTACTGTCCCAAGACCATTTAATCAAAACAGCTACAGGACAATCGTGTAGGAGGCTTCTTTTTTCTCCGCTCACCTCACCTCTTTTTCTTTCAGACAAGAGAAGCTGTTCAGGAAGCTAAGTTACTCCTCATCCTTTGTCACAATTATTGAAGCAAAGTTTAGAGTCAACTGAACTGATAAAATAGATGATAGCTAGAGATTTGTTTACAAAGTGGAACTTGTTCAACTTCACTGCCAGGGTGACAACGAAGGAGAAAAAACTGTGAGAGAACTGGAGAAATGGGAACCAGTTACACAGACTGTGCTACCAAAGGAAAACAAGAACCACGCGAGGAGCAGGTTTCCGTAAGTTGCCTTAGCTTTACTTAGTATACTTTTATGTCTCCAAGGGAAGTAACATGAGCAGAAAAATCCTCCTTTAGGATATGAAGCCTGTCATCTTCTTATAACAGTGAATGAGCCATTTAGAGAAGCTTGTATGCACAGTGCGCTCAGCAGCCTGCAGAAAAACCCTTCAACAAACATCGCACGTAATGGTAAAAGCTCTCACTCTGACTAATTCAAAGAGCAAGGTTTCCCATTAGGCTTGCCCAAAAGTGCCTACAAATCATGTGATTAGACCATTTGGGAGTCTGCCACTGAGCTTCATTTGTGTATGCATACATTATAAAATTATTATTGACCCTTATGCATATTGGTTGGCACCATCCATTAGTAATGTTGTAAGACACTTCCCATTGTAACACCTTGTTTACTTTTTTTTTTAACCTTGCCAAGCTAAATGGGCAGAAATTTTCCAGGCCAGATGTCTGCCTGAGATCATACTTTAATGGAAAAATTCCAGGAGAATAGTTCAGCTAGGAACCCATCCAGAAGAAAATATATTTTTGTTTAAATATTAAAAGCATTTATCCTTTCTTACAGAAGTTCTACTGGCCCCGACTCTGCAACAGCCCGACATGGCTGTTATTTTGTTGATCACA
This sequence comes from Fulmarus glacialis, assembly GCF_000690835.1. Taxonomy (NCBI): domain Eukaryota; kingdom Metazoa; phylum Chordata; class Aves; order Procellariiformes; family Procellariidae; genus Fulmarus; species Fulmarus glacialis. Next base: position 12,458 of record NW_009216954.1, on the reverse strand, counting down.
TCCATTGGGATCTGACGACGTCCATCTTGCCATTTTATTCCTAAAAACTGGATCTCCTGTGCAGGTCCCTTGACCTTACTTTGTTTTATGGCAAAACCAGCCTTCAGAAGGATTTTAAATATTTTCTTCCCCTTCTCAAAAACTTCTTCTGCTGTGTTGCCCCACACGATGATGTCATCAATGTATTGCAGGTGTTCCGGAGCCTCACCCTGTTCCAGTGCAGTGTGGATCCGTCCATGGCAAATGGTAGGGCTGTGTTTCCACCCCTGAGGCAGTGGGTTCCAGGTGTACTGGACGCCCCTCCAAGTGAAAGCAAACTGTCGCCTGCACTCTGCCGCCAAAGGGATTGAGAAGAACGCATTAGCGATATCAATTGTGGCGTACCACTTGGCTGCCTTTGATTCCAGTTCGTATTGGAGTTCTAGCATGTCCGGCACGGCAGCACTCAGTGGCGGTGTGACTTCGTTCAGGCCACGGTAGTCTATTGTTAGTCTCCACTCTCCATTAGACTTTTGCACTGGCCATATGGGACTGTTAAAGGGTGAGCGAGTCTTGCTGATCACTCCTTAGCTCTCCAGTCGTCGAATCAGCTCATGGACCGTGACATTTGGCAGGGCTGAGCTTTTTCATCAAGAATGTGCCTTTTGCCACCCTGTTGAAAATCACCCCATATGGCTTCAGTCAAGGCCTTTGCAAAGTCAGGGTTTGCGTAGGTAAGTCCAACAGAAACTTGCCAACATTTCTGAGGTTTAAAAGCTTAAGTTTCTGAAGATCTGTCTTTACTGGAATGCTGGAGCCTCGTGCTGCTCCCACTGCACCTGCTGCTGACCAAAGTGCACAGGTAGTCCTCTCCCTTTCCTGTGTGTTCATAAGAGAAATGGCAGAAGCTAGAAAAAAGGTTTCCAAGCAGCAACAAAACAGAGGAAAGGGAAAAAGGGAGAAAACCAAACAGAAACAGACATCTTGGCCGGAAAGCTATCTGAAAGATCCTTGGAGCTGTAAGAAAACTAGATCCTCTGTGTTCAGGTGTTCATACTTGCTTTGCAAATAAACAAATACACATCAAAGAGAGCTGGGACTTTTCATCCAAACCGAAACAATCCCTGAGTTTTAGCTAAACAGGAGTCAAAACAGGTAACAGCTTTTGCTTCAGCACTAGTTCCCTGCTTCCTATGAGTTCAATTTTCTGCAGGATACCTACTCTAAATTTTTAATTTAGTTGGAAGGACATGGGTTGCTATTGATCACCAGCTTAATCAATTCATCTGAACATCAGAGTTTGCAATACTGTCAGAATTTTGTGAAGCTTTATGAAATTAATAATACAGAGGCAACTGTCAGTCCCTGTAGTTTTTTCTTCTTGACATCCTGTTTTTGCTCTTTTACATGAAAAGTACTGTTGTTTACAGAAGTAGATTTCCAGCATATCATAAATAACTATATTTAAATCCTACCATCATTTGAGCAGCAGCTTCTCCTAAAAAGGCACAGGCTGTGGGATTTGAGTGCAAATCCAATTTAGTTCAGTCTCCAGTGGCTACTGCTCATAAAACTGAACATAATTTGTCACAATTGGCAACTTCTGCTGAAAAGAAACTTGCAAGTTCCCCAGTACAATAAAGTATACAGCTGCTGTCAAATTCTGCTTTCTGCGGAGGGGGGTGGGGATAGTGAGAGCAAAAGTCGAATACAGTTTTCCAATTCCTTTTCCAGGATAGGCATACATATATTATCCTTATTAAAGGTTACTGTGAAACACAGGGAATAGGAAAACCCCACTAGTTTCAATGCAGTCTGACACCGCAGTATTTAGGGTTTGCTTGAGAGTCTTGGAAGCTTTAAAATAAACACTCGATTGCTGTGTTATTGAATAAATCAGAATGGCTGAATATATCTGAAAAAGTATTTGATGAACACTTGGAAACATCTATCCAATGTTAAGAAACAAAAATAGGAAAGGAGAAATTTTTTTTCCACAAAGCAAAATAATTTACAAAACTGTCTTACTCCAATGACTGTAACCTCACTACAGGTGATATTGGAATAGTTGCACAAAATCGACATACATACTAGTAAATAAAATGGGCTGGTGACCATCCTCTGGTGCTGAGGCCAATCTGCACAGCACAGATGGTACTCTGCAACTAAACCCTCCCCCAACCCAGCACATGGTGGTTTCATCTGCATAAGCAATTAGAAGCACTACACTACTCCCCAAGAAATGCCCGGATATTCTTTGTGAAGATACTAGTAGGCAAAAGCCAAATCCATGCCAAGGACCATACTAACAACTCATCTGTATGGACACTAATGGAAGAACACTGAAACATCTACCTTGTCATCTTAGTATAAACAAAAGCAAAGGTCCCCAACCATGTTTTGGTTTGCTGAATAGTCTATATTGTTAATATTGTGATCTCTTTTCTAATGCAGGAGCCAGCCTTCCTCCATCAGGCACCAGCAGAGGTGAAGTTTTCACCAGTAACTCCCCAAAGAGACATGTACTTTAAATGACAAGGGTGGCTTGGGTTATCGTCACTGGTCTTGATGCTTCAAGACATGGCACACAGTCCACCACTGCTTTTGGAAGCACAGCCTTGGTGTCAGGAAGCCTTTCCAAATATATTACTCCCAAAGGAGTTCTCAGGAATAATTTCCAGAGAAATAAACCAGCAAGCAAATTCTGCAGTCTGCCATGACTCCTTCCCAAAGAGCATAATAAAACTAACTATAACATAGGTGCACATAGGTTAGGATTTGCTAGCTCAGGTGTAGCATTGTCTAACATGACTTCTCCTCGCACAGATGTGAGTCCACGCAATGTTTGCACAGCAAAGGTCTCTGCTAGGTTGGGGTCTTTGTACCACTCTCCATTTCATGGGGTAGATTTTCCCTGGACGTGGCAGCATCAATAAGTACTGCTTCCTTGAGGGAACTGGTGGAGGTAAAGGGAAAAAATTTCTCTTAAGTCATTGAGGTTTACAGTATTTTTCCACCTATATAGAAGGCATTTTCAGCAATTGCTGACTGATTTTCAGGCAATTGCAGCAAGTAGCTTTGACCACTGAAATCAGGAGGGCAAAGACTGTGGACTAAGCACAAGCATTGCAGAGAAAGTGGAAAAAGACTTTATATGAAAGTGATTGTGTAACAGAGTCCCCTGCTGGGTAAGCTTCTTTATTACCTTATCTAAGCTCAGCTGCAATGGAACTGAAAGCAGGCATGTTCTCTGCAGCCAAGGTTTTTAGCTCCAGCCTGCCTCTTGCATGACCTGCCCTATATCTGTGAGACCACTTGATTCTTCAGCATTATCCATACCTACCCATTTGCCATAGATCCTGGTTTTGAAAAACTTGTCTGTAGCCCTGCTCTCCATGAAAAAGGTCTAAGAGGTATTTTTGTCATTTATTAGTTTTAATGAATGGGTTAAGGGCATTGTTTATACATTGTTTCCTGATGAAAGCTTTTACACGAGAGCAAACAACTTCCACTCTTGCATCGTAACATTCAAGCTACACAGAGAAGAATGTGAGTTAATTGTCATATGCTAACATACATTGCACTATGAAACACGATACCATCTTTTTCACAAATTCTGTCCTGCCTACTTGAAAAGAAAACACAAAAATGCCCTAGTTAATTTACAGTTTTCTTATCTGCCTCTAACTTTTCTCCAAGCATTCATACAGCTGTTGGTGAGAAATTTTATTTTTGGGACTGCCACAAGTATCAGCTTAAAAGGCTTTGGTCTGTTTTTCCATTACTGTTCTTCAACAAGCTATTCATGGAGTGAAACCAAATTTTACTCCCACTTAAATCAATGGGCAGAATTTGAACAGGGTGTTCCCCAGGATCTTATTCCTACATACTTTGGACTTGTCATGTTATTCCAATCTCTTTATTCACCTGTTGCTTTACATATTTGGCAGTCTCCTGGCATGAATTGAACTTCTTACTTTTTTTCCTTTTTTCCTTATTTTACTTTCACTAGAATTAAAGCCTGCCCTAAAGCCTTTAGATAGCCAGATTCAAATCACCTTCTGTTTCCTGTCAGCTGGGCTCACCTTTTATTTCTTGGGCTGGCAGAAAATTCTATGAGAATCTTTTCTTCTGCTCAGAAGCATGGTATATTCTCATTTAATATACTTATTGTTGACATATATTGACAACATATTCAACATATATTGTGAGCATTGATTCAGTGTTAATCACCTCTTAAAAAAAATAATTTTGGAAGTGCTTTTCTTTATTTTCTGATGTCTATAATGAAGATCTTGCGACCTTTTCCAACCATTTCTCTCTAGCCAGTTAAGAAAATGGATGCTATGGAGAGCAGACAAAAATTATGTCCTTTAAATATATATTCATGTGTCCTAGGCAAAAATCACTGTTATTTATTTCAGATATTTACTTTTCATTTATTTTATTCTTTACCACTTTCCCCTCTTACCCTCCATGCTTCAGAGAATCATCTGTGAAACAGTGTTTTGGCTTTCCCCCAACTAAGTCATATGTATTTCATCTCTGCAGAAGTTCCCGAGCAAACATACCCCCCCAGGACGCTGAACAATGAGAAAACTTCAAGACCAGTCTATATGAAAATTACAAACTGGAAGTCCAGCAAGAGAACATAATAAGACATTCATTAAGGACTGTTAAGAAATCAAATACATGTGAAATTCATTCCAAATAGTGAGCGAATAAAGGTGCTAAGACTTAAAAAATGTGAATACATACCACTTAAGCACTGTACTATTAGGCATTCCCAAGAAGAAGAAAACCCACTGCTTTAGAGCTCTTCTATAACCTGCTCTCTTTCTCCCCTCACAACTAGTAGGTTTCCTCCTCAGGACTTCACAAAAAACGAGCAGAATAAATCTTCTCTCCCAGGGAGCAACACATTTCTGGCTTATCTAATGGTGCTTGACAATGACATATTTACACTTTATTAGAATATGAATTTAGGTAAGTTTAGTGTCTCCAGTACATGATAATATTACAAGCTTTCAAACTTATATGTAGTCTAAGATATCTTAATAGCTAAATTAAAATCAGCAGTACAAATAAAGCCACATATCTCCACATGTGTTTATGAGGCTGCAGCCTAAACAGCAATCCAAGATGCTTGTTATTACTTTTTTATACAACTTATGAACAGCTGGAACCCAGAGGAAGACTTTAGGAAGGTAAAAGTAGTACCATCCTTCAAGAGGGAATGGAGAGAAAGCATTGTAGAATAAACATTTTCTTTTCTTAATGAAATAGTGGAGAAGATAAAGAGATAAATTGTCAGTAAGCAAGCAAAAACTAACTAAACCATCCTTCTTAAACTGTACAAAGTGATGATGAATAAATCTTGCCAGGCAAATATGGTTAGTTCTTATGATAAAATTAAATGGCCACTTACTACGATGTGGAGTATTTGTCTATTGATCAAGGTAGGGCCAGGGTATTAGGAAGCAAATATTGACATAGTAGATAATAAAAGATTTGATTGTAAGTGTTGATACTGGATCAAAACACTTCTTCACCATACTAGTTCATCTTAGCTGAAACTTTTATTTGCTTTAATAGAAATAAAAAGTACACTTCAAACTTGCAAAAGGCAAAGGCTTATTGGAAAGTAATTGTGGATCTGAATGATCACAATACCCACATAAATTTGCCATAATCAATGTTCAACCCACCCTATTGCAGATTTTTTAGTAATTATATAGCAGATGATAAAGTCATGCCTTTTGTTTATGAAAGTAAATGTAGATTAACTTGCCAGGACACACAAATGCAATGGAGCTGAAATTACTTTGGTAGAAAATGCAAAAAAAAAAAGGTACAGCAAGTAACGTCTTTCACATTTTTCTATTTAAATTCTTTTCACAAACGATTTGGTGTATTGTTTTCTGTTCTGTGAAATTCGACCTTTAAATCTTCGAGCATGCATATTGCTTGTTTGTAATTCCTTTTTCTTTCAAAAATGTAATCAAGTCTTGATCATTTGCCTTTAAGTAATCACTTATTATTAGTTCTGTGAAAAAACTATTTTCATCTGAGCAGGAATTGGGTGCAAAGTTCTTCCCTGAAAAATCTGTCATTTAATTTTTTTTTTTACTTTCTAGAAAATTCCTAATACTGGCAGTATAAGCCCTCCAGTGTTGGCCAGATTAATGTCCTCACCAATAACAGGTATTTTTTCCTGTTTCTTGTAGATGGGTGTTTAAATGATTGATCTTTCTGTTTTCTAGTCTGGGCTTTATCTATTAACACATCGATCTATGCACTTCTGAGATTATTTGCTTTAGAGTTGTCTGCAATTCTGGAACAGACAATGCTGTTTTGACATTAAGTGCCTCTACCCTTTTCTGTCTTGCCTCTTTGTCTATTAAGTCCTTCCCAGAAAAGGTTTATAAACTTTGACTAATATTCCAGCGATGTCCAAAGATTTAGTGATAGTCAATAGGATCCATTTTATACTAACAAAATATGAATTCTCACTTTGTATAATGATTAGGTTTGTAATATTTATGAGCAAGCAAATTAAAAAATTCTTCCCTTCAGAACCATCAAAACCCTGACTTTCTGTTGGCATCTTGATTTTATTCCCTTTCTCTCACAGGACATAGATGATAGTTCCATAAAATCCTCATCTTTATGTCATGTACCGTTAAGCTATTCACTTGCAGAGTCTTCTTTCTTCCATATGCTTGCTCCTAACATAATGCAAGTACTAAAGTAAAGCTGTTCACTTTTGTGTTAATACTTGTTTCTAACTGCTTATCTATAAGCTAATTTTCCTCTTCACAAGGGACTAAGAATAAAGCCATTTATTTGATCCTAAATGGACAGAGGCTTGTATGCATATCCTAGGCACTGACAGAAACAGAGGTGAGCTAAATTTGGTTAGAAAGAATTTCTTTTGCATCTTGGTCTACCGTGGTTGGGTCTAAGCAGTTATAATTTTCAGCCTGCCGATGAATGTCCCTCAAAGTGAGAGGCGCATTGAAGTCTCTTGCAAAAGAAGCCTGTTCCAGCTTATTCAAGGTGCCCTCAAAACCAGAGCTGAAGCACAGCCACCCTCCCTGCACCACTGATTGCAGCCCAGGTGCACCAGAAAACCTGGCTCAATTGGTAAACCTCTGGCTTCTCAGGAGAGACTACATTTTGTGGTTTAGCTGTACCTTTCTATAAAAAGAGAAGTGATTAATAAGATTAGCAGGCTTGAGGAAAACAAACTGTGGCACCCAGGGGAAGAAAAGAAATTAAGATATGTGATAAAATTGGACAGGTAGTAGGGGGGAAATTCTCCCAGGAACATGAATTAGCAAGCAGCGTTGAAAATAAGAGACATCTACTTTTTTTTTTTTAATTTATCTTAAATTAGAGTAAGAAAGTAATGCACAACTGTCATGGACTGAGAAAATTAGATAGGTAGTTATAGTAAAACTCTATTTTTTAAGAATATCTAGGAGCTGAAGGACAAAACGAGAGAAAAAATAATGTTTGTTATGAGTAAATCTGCTTCCTCGACTACAGGTTTTATGTCAGAAGAAAAATTATCAGATTCTTTCATTTCATTCATCAGATTCATTGCTTTTCAAGTATCAAATCTTTTTGATAACCATGAACATTTGAAAACTTTTTCACCTTTCTCTGGTAATTTTTGCTGCTCGTGAATACTTCTGGTTGTGTCCTTGCCTTGCAGACATCTTCTCTGTTCTTAATGACATTCAAGTATCTGTGTTCTTCCTGTCCTGACATAGCCTTTTTCTTCCACAGTGTTACCAGATATTTAGTATTTCACATACAGATATTTAATGTACCGATTAATTTTTATTTCTGTGATAAAGAACATTTTATAAAGAGCAATAAGAAAGATATAAATTGCGCTTCGAGTTTGCAGGTTCATTTAATTTCATTTAATAACCCATCTGCTTGCTATATGTAAGCAAAGAACAAAGACATTGAAAAGGAAGGCTCTTGTGGCATCTGGGATTACCTGCTAATTGGTTTGTCTCTTAGTATCCTATTGGTTAATCAGAATGTTTGCACTCACTCTGCCCATCCTGTGTGTGTGTGTGTTTTGTTTTGATTTTTTAAATAAAATTTTTACTATGCAGGGGTAAGACCAAAATTCTCTCTCTTTGAAATACCTTTCTACTATTCTAGAAAGACTGGATTGAATTCTGTGCTGCAAGGTCAAAACTACAGTAGGAAGAATCATCCTCATTATAAAGTGATATCTTTGGGTTAGAAAATCATTAAATTCAGAAAATAAATGTCAAGATGGTATTTAGTTAGTGAAAAGTCTTTCACAGTTTTCAGTGAAACATACTATATTTTTAAGTAGCATACAGTATGCTACGTTTGAAAAAAATAATAATACCAATTTACAATAAGCACAAAAGTAGGATTGAAATATATTGTATGTATGTGGAAAGCATCCAAACTCATGAAAAAAAACACAGTGTAGAATTTTTTTATTTGTGTTTATTTGATTTTGCAATGTGAACAGTACATAGCTATATGTTATTTACTAGGTTTGATGCACAACTGCGATAACTGCATGAGATAAGTGTAGCAGGCACCTGACATATAATATGACAAACACAGTAGTATTTGCATTTGCAGTCAACAAAAACTCAGCTTTTGCCTCCAACTAAATTTAATTTTTGAGCACAGAAGTACCTGAAAACATGACTTGGTCATTCTAAGAGTAAAGTAAAATTGTATGTTAATTTTGAAGAATAATGATAACAGCTAAGATATTGGGTAATCATTTAAGAAAATATCTGCTAAATCATCTTGTCCATCCCAGCAGTGCAGATGTTCAGCTCCTACAACTCCTGCAATTAGCCTGCTCCGCTCCCTTTCTGTTGGTTAGTTTCTTGACACTGCAAGATACCATGGTCCAGCATGTGAAATGTCTTTTAGTTATGAGTAGATCAAACAGTCACCCAAAATACAAATATCTAAGCTTATCTCAGTATATTTGCTGCCATCTGGAATGCAGAATTGCTATGTGTGTATAATTGCTAGCAATTATGTCAGATAAATCAGTTTGTGAAAATGAATATAATTTTCTCTCTGGCTCTGATGTTCTGTCTCACTGTGTCTCTTTCTTACAAGACTGCCCATTTGCATAAAGACAGTTCATTTCTATATCTGAGGGACTTCACAAACTGTTGTCACAGACATAAGTTTAATTACTTTAACAACATAAAACCGAGATCAATACAGCAGAGTGGGCAGAAATGCTATCTAACCTTTGAATTTGTCTTGACAACAGTTAATGTCAGCATGCAGCTGGAGAAGGACCAAGCTTTGATGCTTATATTCACTCTTTGCAAACACTGGGAGAGTCTTAATGAGGGTGAATGATGTGTACCCTCTAACACACAGGGCTGAATGCACTCCATGTTGCCTCACCTTCATAAGCAAAGAGTGATGGTTTACTACCTACTTAATGGTGATATTTCCTAGAAAATCACAAGTCAAAGAATCACAGTCATCAGCAACAACAGCACACCAGACCACAGACACCACCCTGCTGAAAAGGACAAGGCTGGTGCTTATGGCAATGCCTGCTTTTGTGAATCCAAAAGTCACTTCCAAGCCCTCCAGCTCAGGTGTACATACCACAGTTGAGACCTGGGGGGGACTCAATCCCTGCCTGGGAAGGAAAAGGCACACTCCTATCTCCACGTCTGGAAGGTTAGGTACCACAGTCAAAAGCCACTGAAAAGTTTCTGTGCGCTCAGTCTTGCGGCTAAGCTGAGCGTTGGGAAGAAGGCAAAGGATACAGGAACGGACAGCACTTTGACAACCAAAGATTAGCCATCCGAACTGGTGCAAAGAAAAGATAGCACAACTCCTTCTCTAGGAACCAAGGGGATGCCACATTTAATAAAGATTGGACCTAAACCCACCACTCTCTCACCGATATATTACACATTACCCCAACTTTTAGGGGAGCACCCAACTCCCACAGCCATTTCCAATGTTTAGTGGAAAACCAGTGCAATGAAACTCCTACTTGTAAATGAACATTTGTTTAAGTATTAAAAAAACAAACTCCAAACCTCAGAACAAAAGTAGAAAAGTAAAGCTACATGAGGCTTATTTTGTCCCTTTAAAAAAATTAAGATAACTTGCAGCTCTTGTTGCTCTACATGCCTGTTTCCAGTTATTTTTTCATTGCTCAAGTAATTTCCCAAATCAAAACTAGGCCACGCATTGTTACAACTGCTTACAACAGTAAACATGTCAACATATTTCTGCAAAATTTACATTTCTAATGCAAAACAAATCACCATAATATCTAAAAGTTTTTTGCAAAGCAAAAAGACTCACACTGAATCATTGCAACAATGTACAATATTCCTGAAACACAAATTATTTTTAGATTAGATTTTCTTAAAATTAATGACCAAAATATTTACAGAAGAGAAAGAAATATGTATACACTTTCTACCTCAAAGCCAGAGGATTTGCATCAGAGCTCAGAGAGGATCCTTGCTAACTTGCCAGCCATTGTGCGGAAGCCCCAGAGGTGTGCTGATGTGCTGCTGTGCACATCTCAACCACCTCCCAGATGAGAGGAAGTTCTTTATTTTCTTGTGGATATTCAACTGAAGAATTTGCTCCTGTCATTAGTTGGGATTTATTTGAATGACAGCAGTGGCCAAAAGGACTTTTATTTCCTTAATACTTTTTTCTAGTCATTTGGTTTTTACTTCATGTCACCTGGAACCAAAGACACAGCATGACTGTGGGTCCAGGAGGGAAGAAAAGAAAAAAGCACTTGTCAGGTCATGTTGTAAATAATAACCTTGAGCTTTTATACACTTTTTTATTCATAAAATTTACCACATCATCCTTGTTAGATGATAATTGCTTCCACTGCCAGACACTTTTAGTTCTTTTGTGGCCCTACAGCAAGCTGTGTTGTGTTAGGCTCTTTTTTTAGCAGGATAATCTCTCGGATTCACTTCAGACAGAATTTATTCACTATTTGCTCTCAGTGATTCCACGTTTTAGAATATATTTTATTGGTATCATGTCTGTAGTACTCTAAGCAAGTCAAAGATGAAATAGTTGTTGCTGCTTTTGTAATGCAGAAATATCAGTTTTTACTCTTGCCCAATGCATGTCTAAAGTCTTATATAGCTAATACACAGAACAAATAACTGGTTACGTATTTCTCAAAATCTTTGATAGTTAGAGAGGAAATATGTCTTGCAGTCACATAGTTCTCCATGTCCTCAGTTTTCACTCATAATAACTATGTGCTTGATTACCTATAACCTTCAGCATCTGGCTGTAAAAAGAATAAAATACTTTACTGAGTGATAACAAGTACCCTTAGTTTCTTGCCTAACATGACTTATCTTCTCCTTAACTCAAAAAGGTGGAACTTGATGCTTCGGTTAAATAATACAAAATCCATTCAAAGAGGCATTCAGGTTTGCTGCCCCATCTTAAACCAGCATTTACATTCTTTGTTAGATTGGAGTTTCAGTGCAGAATTTGGCAGCTTCATCCCCACTGGCAAACATAGTGTGTAGCTGTACGAGGTCTACGCTAATCATTAAATAGCCAAAGTAAATGCAAAGAAGCATATGCCCAGTGGCTTCATGACAGCAACTGGGACAGACATAAGCTACTTAAAAAACACCCACTGGAATGAGAGCTATTTGTCTTCTGCTTTTCATCAACTTTTTTTCCTTTTAGGCAATTTTTTAAAATATGCTGTAAGCTCAAGTGGCCTATTGAAAAGTTCTAAATTGCCTTAAGTAGGAAGACTTATCAGGCTCATGATTGACAGATGGTAACAAGTCTCAAAGGATTTATTGAGCATGAGAGCCTTTGGTCTCCAAGAGCTCGTTATATTATATATAACATGTCGAGGGTACAGGCTGCAAAGCAGGAAAATCTTTGAAGATTTTAATAAAAAAAAAAAGGTCCTGAATTGGAGCACTGAATGGATGAGACTGGACAACGTTGCAAAGCAATGGGGAAAGAAGGACACAATGCATAAAAAGAACTTCTGCATATTGTGCAGTGTTCATTGCTCCAGTGCCCAGCTTGCAACATTTTACCTTTGCAGATGAATCTGCAGATGGGCGTTAGGTGATGAAGAGCACTCTAAAATTTATCACAGGAAGGGAGCCACAGAGACTACCTAAACTTTAATATAAGAAGGTGTGTCCCTGTAACCCTGGCTCTCTCTCAGGTAGGTACTTGAGGTTTCCCAGACCTGAATTCCCTCCTGAAACAGGACATCTAAGTAATTTCTTCAAAAGTGAGCCAGGTCTTTTATTTAAAGCTGTGTTTCACTTTACACAATTGCTTTTATTCAGCCAGTGTGTGAGAGCTTCAGTTCTCTACTGATCTCAAGCAGATTTAGAATCATAGAATCATAGAATCGTTTCAGTTGGAAAAGACCTCAAGATCATCGAGTC
>NW_009216953.1:0-48045 GCF_000690835.1 Fulmarus glacialis | reverse complement strand
CCCCCCCTTTGTAAGTCACTACATAGTATTGCTGCTGTTTGTGTATATTTTTTGTGTATTTGCTAATTTTTATTAACTTCTAGTTTTTCATTAAATAAATATGACTTTCTTTTCTGTAATTCAGGTTTTCCTCTTTTTTGTATCTTTTTAAAATTAATTACAGGTGTCATCTTTTGATATGCATAATTGCTATGGTAAAACTTATATTTCTGTATGTTTGGTAAATTTTGTCTCTTTCCAGTAGTCAATTCATTGGTGATACTGTTCTTAATTGAGCTATTTTGTGAATGTACTGAACTCGAAAGCAGTAATTATGTTCAAAGATGTATCAGGAAAGAAAGCTCCTTTAAAAACAGGTCTAGATGTTGTTGTACTTTGAGTTACCTTCTAACAAAAATGAACAATTACTAAGAATTTTCCGAATTTAAAAAAAAAAAAAATTTCACATTTCAAATTTAGAGATGCTTAGAAACTTGATTGCATCCTTGTATTTGTTGGTTTTGCAGTACAAAGAAGGTATTGTCTTACACAGTATTTGTAATTATGAAAACGGACCATTTGTTTTTAAAAAAAAAAAAAGGCAGTCAGAATGAGATGTTTTCAGTCTTTTTATATTTGTCATTAAAAGAATACCTGGCAAATTAAAAAAAACAACTTTTGCTTTTTGCTTTAGCTCAAAGTTTGACACATTGATACTCTTGCTCAGTTTCTTGTCTTCACGTCTTTTGGTTGTTACTAAAGTAACTGTCTTGAACTGATTTTTGTATATTGTTTTAGTGACATGATACACATTACAATGCAAATAATCTCTTAGAGGTGTGATTCACCAGCCATAAAGGCTTTTGAAGGATATTGGGCTTTATGCAGACTGCCTATACGTGAAAAATTTAACCATGAATGTGTATGGTATTTGTGTTACAGAACATAGACATGGAGATAGAAAAAAGAGTAAGGTGAAAAGCTGGTTCATCTCAAGCTACTTGAAAGAAATCTTTGTCAAACCCAGTCGTAGTGGGCATCTGTTTGGAGAGGTAGTCTGGCTATTAACTACTTTTGTAACACATTAAAATACAGTTTATTTACTGTGCACTGTCTTAACTTTCTTATCGGAAGTTTATCTATTAACAACACTTGTTCTTATTATTTTGATGCATGATGAGGTAAGTAGTTCTACAGGTAAGGAACATAAAATCCATCAGATTGGATTAATAAAATACTACGGAAATAGTTGGCTTCATGTAGTGAAAGCAAAAAGTTTCACTTAAAATTTGATATTTAGGCTGTTTGAACTGTGCACAGATTTCATTTAAAAGATGTACTGGTACCTTGTGACAGTAGATAAACGCTTCGAAAAATCCTGCAATCTAGCATTTTTTCCTTATGAATATACAACTAATTGTTTGCAGTCTTCTAAATTCAGTAATTATTCTCACCTAATTAAGCTCGTCTACATTTACCTCAGGTTTGTCTTCTGGTCTTTGACAGAAACTTGGCTAAATACTTAGAGGAATACACTGACTCACCATCTCACTTGCACTTGTGCTTGGCTGGCTTGGACTGAAGCTTGTCTGCCAAGGAGATCTGATTTTCAGGTCTCCAGTTTTGTTAAGAAAATCTAGCTAGGAACCTGTAAGAACCCTCAGCGCTCTGATACAATTAGAGTAACAGGGCTGCGTAAGCACGCAAGTTGCACAAGACTGTTCTTTGCTGCTGCTTGTACTTGCAATGGTTCAACTTGTGTCCCTAAAAAAACTGTGAATCTTAAAACCTTGTTGCGCTGATCTGCAGTGATTTTATTTAGGCTAGAATGGGCTGAAGATCAAGACTATACTTTTGAAGGGGACTTTAAAAATTGCATTTGTAATGACCTTTAGAAGCTAACTGGTATGGTCAGACAGTTTGTTTTACAGATGAAAAATGCTATAGCATAACTAATGTATGCTGACTTACTGTAATGTAAACTAGTATTACTCCATTTGGTGTTTGAAAAAAAAATCTGTATAAAACACTTGATGTCCATCATCAGATGGAATAATTAATAAATTATACTTAGGCCCAGATCCTCAAAAGTATAAGAAGCCTAATTCAGTGGATCTCCTCTAAAGAGTTTGAGGATCTGGTAAGTCAACTATACTCTGTTACCTATGAAAAAAGAAAACATACTAGAAATCTGTAGAGTTTACTACCTTATCTAAAATAAATGGTGAATTAAAGCCTGGCGCTGTCTTAACATTAGCTATTTATTTTAGAAAGTACTATTTTACTTTGCTGTGTTGGGAAATATTCAAATTTGTCTTTAATAGATGAAATGCAGTAGATCTTGCATTTGTCCACTAGCACTGCCTCCATTGTTTTTCATTGCCCTTTAAAAAAAAAAAGCCTTAAAAGGAAAATGTTTGACAAACGTGGATGGTAGTATTTGGGTTCTGTTTTGACATTTCTTGCTAGTTCTTGTTTGCAGTGGTGCTTTAAAACTAAAGCAGGTGAACTGTTTTGTATTGCTGCCTATACTGTTGTATTATCCGGAATCTTTTTCAAAGCTACTATGATTAAAGCATGAATTGCACTAGTGGGATAGTCGTTATCTGTTTACAGTGCGGATAGAGGAGCTACCACTGTTTGCTTTTTTACCTTTGATAAGCTAGTTATCTTATTAAACGTGTCCCTCAGAATATACCATATCCAGTCTATTTAACTGTCACTTGCAAACCAGAATAATCCCTAGTGTATTGAAATTACTTGGAAAGTTCTTTACTGTTCTGGCTTGCTGCTGCACAGATTGTTATTCTTCTTGACAGTGTTCAGTGAAAGCAAAAGAAAAGGCACTATAGTATCTGATTTAATGGGTAATGCTTAAGTTTTATTTTAAAAATCTCAACAAAGTAACATAATCAAGCGAGCTCTGCAAGCAGGAACATGAAAGGCTGTAAGTAAATGTCTATTAATATCTTCAGAGTGGCATTAAAACCTTCCCTTCTCAGATAAAGTCCATGTGGACAAGACTTACTAACTGGAGTGGTGTGGCAGACAGAAAGTAATTGCTTAATTTTTCTTGGGAGCAACACCCTGTTCTTCCTTAGCAAAATCGCTGTGGAAACTTTTAAAAAAAAAAGTTTTTTCTACATGTATAAACAGACTGCACTGGAATTCCATGCACGTCTGTTTTCTCACTAGTGCACAGTAGTGCAGGATTGTTATCTGATCTGCATTAAGTTTGGTAAAGAATTTTTTTTTCCCCTTACTGGTTTTGATTGAAGGCAAAACAGCACATTAGTGATCGTACCTGGTGTTTTACTGATTGTCTAGTTTCTTTGCACTTTTTGTGTTCAAGTAAGGCAGAAAGTATCCTGAGACTCTGTGTTTGTTGCCTCTTACCCTTGGAACTTAGCTAGTGAATGACTAAGAGTAGAATTCTTAAAATAGTGAAACAAAAGGGGTTTTTATTTTTACTATTTTATTAGATGAAGTCTTCTGGGAAAGTTGTAAAATCTTTTGTAAATCAGGTGCAGAAATACCCAGTGAATTTATTACTATCAGTGCTATTATGTTCCAGGTAAATCAGCTTTCTATCTATGGAAATGAAAGCAAAACAAACTATTACTTTTGATTTATAGGCTGCTTCTATAATAGGCTTTTGTCACTGATACAATTTGCATTTCATAAGCACATTTGAGTTTGTTTCAGAATTAATGAGCAAGAAGAGAGTGTAACATACTGGGTTTTCTCTTGTGGTTGGCCCTAGTATAAAGCAATGAAAAACTCAAGGATCTTAAATTACGTAAGTTTAAATTTCTATCTTCACTAACATTCAAGGGAAGATAAGAGACAAAGCTATCAACTGAGATGGGATACTGACAGACTTTCTTAATCCTTAAATTATTCACAGTATGCAGTACCTAATGCAATTTAATGATCCAGTATTTTCTTGGCATTGTTTAAATAGATTTAATTTTTATAGGCTAAACCCTGAACGTAGGCATCCCAGAATCAAGTTGATTTGTATCAGGTAAGAATGAAGGATGTGTACTTTGTCCCTCCAAAATGTTACCAGGCTTTTTCATAAAGTCTTCCAAGTATGCTCCACCTACTTCTGGTGCTGTAAGTACAACTGTGCATGTGGAACTTCAGTGCATGATCTCCCTTCCTACACAAGAATTAGTACATTTCAGTTCTTCTGGAGTTGCTTCCTGTATTTAGGTTTGAAACATGATGTCTGCATTGACCTTGCTACAGACTAGAACTGAGTGCTGAAAGGACTTACTAACAACTTAATTTAGACCATATTGCTTCTGTTCAAATCCCTTAAGCGTATTTTTTAGATTTCAAAAATCTTATTTTTCCTGTGATGCTACGGCTCCTTACCATATTGAAAGTCACTTCCTAAATAAGTAAGCTCTTGCGCCAAGTCAGTTTGCTTTTCGGTAACAACCCCATCTATTAGACTCTTCCTGTGCTGCGTTTGCTGCCATTTGTGTTCTCTGAACATAGCTCACAGAATTGCGTATTACTCACTGTTTGTGGGTGTGTCCTTTTTAAAGATGTAATCAGCTGCTGACATTTATATACATACATGCCAGATAAGCTCAGGAATTCTTTCTCAACAGCTTCAGCTTTCTCATGCTTGGATCTATCAGGAAATGAGTATTTTTTTCAAGATTCTTTGCTGATGATTGTAAAAAGCAGCAAATGCCCGTAAAATGTGGTTTCAGGTTGTTAACTGCTGAAGTAATATTTTTATTTTGATTGCATTTACACCCACATTTAAACAATCAAGTTTAGCTCATAGTTATACTTGATACATATGTAGCTGATGGTTATTGATCTCTATTAAATTTGATACAGAAGTAGACTCAGCCTGTCTGCTTAAAGTTTACTATTCAAATGCTCAACTCTGGGCTTAACTGCAAATCCTCCATCAAAAGCTGCATTAAGAACTTCATCTAGACAGCTTGCCATAACAAAAGTCAAATCTTGACGTACATTCACTGCAATTTCTTCAAGATCTTTTTCATTTCTTCTAGGAATGATAATTCTCTTCAGTCCAGCTCGGTGTGCTGCCAGGACTTTATCTTTAATTCCCCCAACCTAATAAGAACAAATTCATATATGAAAAAAATCCACGACACTAATCTAATAAAGTAATTATTGTAACAAATCACATCAGGAGTTAAATTTTAATGAAAGGTTCTCCCTCCCCCAATCATTTAGGAAAGCAATTAAAAATGCAGCAGTAGTTTTAGCTCATTATATGCTTAATGAGGGAAATATGTTAATATGCTACAGTACGCTTTCTGTAACAGCTAATAACAAAAGGAAAAAAAAATTAAAAAATAATATAGGAGTGCAGGTACAAGAGTATCAATAGTGGAAAAGTCATTACTTTTCAGGAATTTTTTTTCTTAAGAAAGATGGCCTTAACTCAATTTTTTCATATGATGTGCTGAAATCCTGCAC
The DNA here is from genome assembly GCF_000690835.1 of Fulmarus glacialis. Lineage (NCBI taxonomy): Eukaryota > Metazoa > Chordata > Aves > Procellariiformes > Procellariidae > Fulmarus > Fulmarus glacialis. The sequence goes on along the minus strand of NW_009216953.1, from coordinate 42,591 downwards.
CTACATTAGAACAGAAGATTTTCACGATAAAGGCAGTATTAGGTCTAGGGGGAAAATGGTCTTAAGCATGCTTTATCGTGCCACATAAGTAACTTGAGTTGTACAACAGAAACCGCACAGAAAAGCAAACCTGTGCTCCAAAACTGCAAAGATGGCTTTGTTCTAGAAAAACAGGCATCACTTCAATAAGCCACCTGTTTGAGTTTGTAAGGAGATGTAAAGAGGGGGTTTAAATTAGTTTTTCTTTTAGCCACAGCTGTAGCTTCTTCCCCTTGAACTCTTTTCTAATCCTATTTAAAGACCCTCTTACAGAAGAAACTTGTCATTTTACAATGCTTTAGAGGAAAGGAAAGCCGTGTATTACAGCACAACGGGCAAAATTGCTCTGAAACAAGGTAGTAGTGAACCGTAAGTCCTCACGGTGATCAGTCTAGTCTGGACAATGCTACATACTTACCACATTGCTTGCTTTCAGGAAGCAAGTGCAGTTAATGGCATGCTTGTATCAATTAAGTTACGAATAATAGTAAGATTCTAGACAACATTCAGAAAGAAGGTAAACCTGGTTTAGTATTTAGAGACACCTAATTTTTGCACCCACCTTAAACAATACGAAAAATTCGGTCGCTGGTGCAATAAAGGCAATTTATTTGGAAAGCTAAGATCAGAGTTAATGCAGTGTTTGTTTTTCACTAGAGCCTTGAACAGTGGGCAATCTTGTCAGTGTAACTGCCACCAGAATGCTACTTCAGAGATCCTTCTAGTCTGCTACCTTACCATGTTATCTCTGGTTTACTCTCTACTGCATGAAACAAAATACTATTTTCCAACTTCATCCTTCCTTTGTCCATCATTTGGTATGAGATGGTAACTCCCACATCTGCTTAATCACTTATGCAGGCTCCGTTTGATACTTAAAACTAAACCTGTATTTGTTTGAAAGCTTTCCTTTGCCCTCATGCTTTGAAAAAGCTTTGTGGGAACACCGTTCAGCTGAACTATATACAAGGAACAAAATTTAAGAAGAATCTAAAAATACATGTATAGAGATGGTTTCAAGAGTAACCTATATGCAATTACTGTAAGAGCTTTAAGAAACAACTTTTCAAAGAAACTGGAGATACTTCTGTAGTAATAGCTTGAGGAAGCACGTTTAGAAATTGCAATACATATTCTGAGCCATCTTGAATTTTAAGATTTCTAGGTTTCCTTTCTAACTAGACATTATAATGTGCTTTCCCTGCAAACAGCATCAAGACTAGCTTTAACATTAAATGCAAAAGAGACAGGCGTGGTACAGTACTACAGCAGGCTGGCTTCCATCAGCCTCTTACAACTGCGCCAGAGGAGACGGGATTGCTGCTAAGGAATGAACCAGCGAGACTTTGCTTTTGTAAATGGCTATAAACAGATTTTATATCCAGAATATGGAGAATTAATACAACTTAGCTCTTTTCTCAAATTACACTTACTGGAAGAACAAGGCCTCTTAGTGTAATTTCTCCTGTCATGGCTACATCTGAACACACCAGCCGCCCACTGAAGAGTGAAGCAAGACAGGTTACTATGGTAACACCAGCAGATGGTCCATCTTTTGTGACAGCTCCAGCTGGGAAGTGCAGATGGATGTCAGTGTTGTCAAGGAGATCAAAACTTCCAGAAGCTTAAGGAAAAAAAAGAATGGTTTGAATGTGAAAAATCTAAACCCATTTTGTTCCTGGGTCTTTATTCTTTAAAGCCCACCAGAGAACTGAAAGTCTTAGCACTATTTTTTAACAGTAGGCTGAAAAAACAACACTATGTTGCAGAGGCCCTAGAAAAACAAACAAAAAGAAAACGCAACAAGCTTTCCTACATCCAGATTCCCAGACAAAACTGTAACAAGTTAACCCATAAGGCTCACCCTTTGCATGTGTTGGGAAATTCAGAGTGGGGATTAAGGTAGAAATCAAGGAATTCCTACATGGAACTTTTAGGGTTTTTATGTCCCAAACCATAAATGTCAATTTTCAGAGAACACACCATAAAATCAGCACTCCACAGAAACCCAGTATTGACCACTATTATAAAGTAAATATCTCATTTACATCTTTTCACCTTACTTAACCTGTAGGACATAACAGTGTAAACTAGAGAAGTAAATGTGTATACAGGTAATGCCAGCAGCATTCATACATTGATTCAATTTGGTTTTTTAACTATCATCTAAACTTCCATAAATAATGAAAGATACTGGACAATTACTTCAAATACTCAGCAGATGATGAAACTAGAAAGCACATTTCTAGAACTCCTGGGAGGTTCAAACAAAAAACAAAAGAGTTACAAGTTTGTTGACTGAAGTCCTGTTGCACTGCAGTTCAACAGCTGCCATGCAAACCCAACAAATTCTCAAAATATTAAAACTTAGACTACGAAAACCTACTTGTAACAGAAACTGTGTCTTAATTTTAGAGGACGACTACAGACTTGTGTATCTATATCTACATCATGAAAGTACTGCTATAAAGCTTGAATGTAAAAATGAGTAAGAGGCAGTGTCTGCCACAGCTAAGGAGAAGCACCTTGGCACAGAGGCTGTCCACAGCCTTCCAGGTTGTTGCAGGGAGGGACCGGCCAGGGTGGGAGAATCTGCAGTGACAACTCCTGTTCTGCCTAGACTGACCTGTCTGCAGGGCACTAACGCCTCAGCTGGGCAGGAATCAGGAAAAGAACTACAAAAAAGGATCTCTAGAGCTGATTTCATCTTCAGTGCAGCACTGATTGCTGGAAAAGCCTTCCTCGGTTAAGGCAACACTTAATACATTTCCACAGTGAGTACAAGTAACTGCCACTGTTACTCAGCAATGTTACAATCTGCTGAATTATTGAAAAATACCAAGTTTTAGGACATTTAATTTCCATGCAATATTAATGCTTCCTTTATGTGCAGCCCTGCAATAAGAGGCCAATGGATGCATACAATCTCTATGATGCAATACAGCTATGCATTGTCTTTTTTCCCAACCTACCGTTGGTTAGCTGATATCTCTTTGCATTGCTGCGCAACCAGCTAATTGCAAGATGTGCCGACTCCTTCATAACATCTCCGAGTTGACCAGTCAAAGTAAGCTGACCTTCTCCATCCATGCGACTAGCTTCTACAAACATGATCTCTCCCCCTAAGGGAGTCCAAGCCAAGCCTATGGCTACTCCTGGCTGACTTAAGCGTTCGGACACCTGGAGGAAAATAACAGAGGAAACAGTTTAGGAAACCGTCATAACAAAACTATTGCAAAAACAATTTGGTAGTTGCTTTTAAAACAACTGTACCCATTAAAACACAAAAGTTAAGCCCAAGTATCTGATCTCTTTTTTTTTTTTTTTTAAATGCAGCAGTAATTCTGCCTTATATGTAAACATTGATTACAGAATAGGACCTGTATGTGGCTGCTTAGCTTAAGGCAATGGCAAACATCTGGGTATTTCATTCTTGAAACCCTCCCCACTCCCAAAAGTTCAATGAGAATCTTTCTCTTCAAAGGACTTCAAGTATTTAGTCAATCCTGACTGAATGCTTATATGACTTAATCCATCTGCTAGAGGTATATTTGCCCTATTCTGTTTGTTACTTACACGAAAAAGCCAGTTTTGCTCCCGAATGTTACCTAAAAGCCTTTTTAAAGGAGGTTGCATTGCCTGAACTAGTCAGACAACACACTGATTTTTGTTTATTGCAAACATTTGTAAATAATTTTGAATAATGAAAACATGAGTCTGCTAGCAGGCTAGATATGAAAGAGGATGGGAAAACTCACTGACTCCCATTAGTAATAACAAGTAGTTAAGCAAGCTCTACCCTGCACAAGACTATGATCTACTTATCTAAAAGTCTGCCTATTCCCAGTTACTGATCAAAGTAATGGAGGTCTCTGAATCCTAGTCTCCTGTGTTAAGGAAAGGAAAAAGAGGCAGGATGTCTTCCATGAAAGATCCAGGTTTTGGGTTTTTTTTCCCTTTGTCTGAGAGAGTCTTTTAGAATATACAGAAAGTCCTTTTGTTTTCCTGAGCTTCAAGGAGATGAAGAAACCCTGATGAAAGATCATACAGCTATTCAGCATGTTCTGAACTACTAAGTTATGTATTTATTACGAGGCAGAAAAGAGACTGGATGAATTTTTACTGTGTCAGGCAGTGACTACAGCAAAAGACAAATACTCCTTTGTTAAATAAAGCGATAGGCCCATTTTAAAATAATTTTGTCTCTTACTGAAATGCAGAATTGGAAGTTAATTTGATTCATTCCTGAAAGGGATGAATTCTTCATTAAACCGTTCAGAGAATTTAAAGAAATGTTTCATTTCTTGGATAGAAAACAAGTCAAACTCCTCCACAACAGAACCATAGGAAAAGAATTCCAATTCTGAAATCTGCATTTCTAGTTGCATTAAAATTTCTTAAACTATTTTTGTCCCTTCTAAGAACATGTAACATTCCATTTTATACTACTTGCAAATCCAGAGCAATAGACAGGGTTTTTTCCTCTAGCATCAACTCATTCTGCACTGCACAACCTACTATAATCTTAATGCTTTCATTTTGCTTCTTTCCGAGAGTTAGCAGAGAAGTAAACTAATCAGACTTTGCGCAGACACTGAAAAGGCAAAGCTCTGTATACACAAAGTTGACTTGCTTTTAACCATCAGCGCAGCTGCAAGATCAGAGAAATCTGTACAGAAGCCTGCACAGCTGAGTACCTTAGGTCTGGAGGCAGAAATACTTGTACAGCTCTGCTGTGAGCTGGCTGTGTTAGAAATACTTCGACTTGTGAGCTTCAAAGATAGTAAGTTATTAAGTATGCTAGTCCCTTACTAAAATGCCTCTCTGTAACCCCACTAGAAATGCTGCTGCAAGTCCCCAAGTAGTACACAGGCCTGAAGTTTTTTAAGTCAAAGAGCAGCAGTGGATTACCTAAGCAGAACAACATAGCCTCCCATGAGATTATCAGAACAAGAACTCTCTTCCTAAATAGGAGCCAAACGTTAACATTTCAGTATTAGGCTGAAATCCATCCCCATCATAAAAATAAAATAAAAATCAAGACCATAAAATTCTTAATGCTAGTTTTTCTCTCCTGTTTCACAAATAGAAAACGGCTTCCTTTATGCAGTAAGAGTAACAACTATTCACTCTACAGCTGGTACCTCTGGTTACTGGCCAAAAAGAGATGCACATTTTAAATAAATAAGCTCATTTACAAACACACGAGTTGTGCTACTTGTAGCTGTAGACAACTCAGATATATGACAGGAACAGCTTGCTCATGCAAGAGAATTGGTGAAGCAAAAAAAAAAAAAGCATTTAAAGTCCTACAAAACAAAATTAAATATACATGCTTCTTGTTATAATTTCTGATTTTGTATTATATGCTTTGCCAAATGCTATACTGAACAATCAAATGCTGTCTTCTTCTAAGTTTGATGACTAAGATTTAAAATGTGACCCTTGCTCAGGATCTGTTTCTTGGTTTGAGGGAAATTAGCACACCGCAGAGGCGCAGCGCAAGTAGTGCCAACTCTGGCTATAGCAAAGCTATGCTGATACAGGAGCTCCTGGCGCAAACGAGACTCCAGCTCTCAGGAGAGAGACAAGCAGCAGAGGCCTGTGGGACTGGTGTTACGCTCCTGGATCTGGCTGCCAACCAGGTAAGTTAGTAACTATACTGATATCACATTAAAGCAAAGGAAGCCACACAGCCCCTTTCCTTGGTTCTCTTATGGCTCTCGGTTATCTACATATTTTGAACGACATCATGCCATTTGCTTTTATTAGCATAATTTAGCTAGAACGGCTGCTTCTTTTTCTAGCATTTAAGAAAATTGTACATAATAGAGTCTTTCACTTTTATGGTATCAAAACACCTCATCTTACCAAGCATTTTCATTTTTGTTAACATAAGTTTCTATATCCATTCCCTGTATTTTATTACTTACAGTGACTTACTCTGATTAGCTTAGTAATTGCTTAGTAACTCAGGTTAACAAAATCAATTCATCCTGCTTACGCTGAAATCCAACAACATTGAAGCATTCTCCTTTACACTTGAGATAATCCTGTATTTTGGCAACCTCTCATGGTTTCAAACATTTCGAGTATAATGAACAAAAGTAACTGTCCATACCCTCTCCCATCCCAAAGTAGCCATCAACAAGGTTTGTTGGTTTGGGATTTTTTTTTTCTTTTCCTTTTTTTGGACTGGACGTTAGCACTGGCTCTAACTGTGTATCAATTCAAAACAGTTTACAGACTAATTCCACTGTTTGAGAGCTCAGGGGCAGAAAATAGCGAACATGACTAAAGATCAAAAAACAAGTGGTTCTAAAGACTCATAATTTATCTCACCTCAGCACAAACTCCTTCCTCTATCCTCAGACTAGGTAGGTACCTCCTCCTACTTTCACAAGTAAGTTGAGATCTGGTAAGAGAAACTAGGTGTGTAGTAAGTGTTAATCACCTTTCAACCATCGTTCTTCGCACTAACTGGTAAACTCAGAGGCCAGCAACTTCTCTTGCTGTACTACCAGAGACTGTACTACCCCTACTGCAACCTCCTCACCTGAACATTAACTGATGCGTGTCGACAGGCATGTGTCCAGAGAATGCCCTGGCAGCTTTGATAACCATCTTCAGAAAAGACCCCTGAAAATCCCTAAAAACACACACACAAAACCCCATACAACCATACAATACTTAGTGGAAAGTGCATTATAGTACATTAAACATACCTATGAAGTGTTACAGTGAGCTCCACAAGACTCAATCACTCCTGGCACCCCTGAATAATTTCTTCTCACAAAAAGTCAGAAGAATTTAAATTAGAAAAAATCCTTACTTACACTTTTTAAACAACTTCAACTAAAAATTACCATTAGAATCAGCTGATGACTGGTCAGGTTTGTCAGATGATGGGAGAAGATGTCACTGACCTACATAAACAATCTTGTTTTTTGAAAATTTTTGTAGATGAGACCAACCCAGCTACGATCTAACTGTAATCTGAGTAGACAAACATATTGTCAGATACATTTTAGCTGCCTGGACACCGCAAAATTAAAGTCTTAACATTTAATGCAGTCATTTATTTTAAAATATTTAAGGTTATTCCAAGATAAAGGAAAAGAGACATCCGCAAGTCTGCAGTTTTGGAGTTACTTTGTAAGTCAGCATAATTGGCAAAAAGCTATTAAGTCACTGATTCATAATGGGAAGATGAGAACCAGTCTTAAGTTACTTGCTGGCCTTTAGCATCTTTGTTATCCTTCCACAGGTTCTCCCAACCTGACTGTACAAACCTTTTTTCTAGACTACTCTTCTGATGCATTCCCTAGCAAACCACTACAGGCAAAATATGTAACAGCAGCTTCCCTTTAAGGGAAGAGGATTTCCCAGAAGTATCACCACAAGACCGATATTTCTTAGATGAAAATGCCTATCTAAACCTGTGCTTTGTACAGGTTTTGCTTCTAAAAGATAACCTAATTTGTTCCTTAATTAGAATTGTGTATGTCCCATTAAATAGAGCTATTCTTTTATGGCATCTGCACTTTCAGTTCCTAGAATAGGTAATTTCACTGACCTAGAGCTTGTGTCACTTCAACTTCACTCACATTATGAGGATACGGACTAATTCTGATGGACCTTCCTGTGGTGCCAATAATGTTTTTGTTAACTGAACAGAATTAAGGGTTGAAAGAAAGCGGGGGGAAGTTAAAATCCAAGTCAAAAGAGAAATACTTCATTATAAACACTCTGGATATGTTATGAACCCTTTCCCCCAAAAGCGTGCTGTGCTGAAACATTTCATTAAATCTTTTACACTTTAAACTACTGTCAAGATTATTCTTCCAAAGCTTTACTGTGTGATCTATTCCAACATTTGTTCTGTAGGGTGACACATAAGATTATTTATTTGAGATAAATGAATTAATCCTACAAGTATGAGCCAAGTATTCTGTCATGCCTTTCTGCTGGGAGACCTCTGCAGAAAATATACAAGCAATGCACTGAAAAGGTGAAAGATGAATCACTTATTTTAAGGTATTCCCTGAAGGACAACATATCAATTAAGTCATGTCATGTTTTCAGTTGTATTTGCTCAGTCTCATCCAAATACTGACATGGTGGCTGCCTCCGTTGTATCTTTATTTCAACTAATTATAAATGGCAAAATGCAGGTCAAAGGTGAAGCTTTAAAGACTAGATATCGAGAGAGAGACACATTGCAGACTACAAAACCAGAAAAAACACCAGTAGCCAATCTGAAACGCCTGTCATTGAGACAGGAGCGATACTCTTCATTTGAAAGAACCTTGGGGGCACTTTAGAAAATTTGGAGAAATAACAGGTTAGTTGGGAAAATTCATTAAAACAGGAGTTATGTGGCTATCTGAGCAATTTACATTGAAAAAATCATAAAGTGTGTACTGAAAAATATTTACTCATTAATAAATACAGCAAATAGTACATGAAAATAAATCCTGAGCTGCTGAGGGAATTGATGCTGTGTGGATTCATTTCTAGTTCTATTTATACACTACTTAATTTGCCTGCTAAATATGGAAACGTTTAAAAAACCTTTGATACACAAGTCAAAAGCTTCAGTCAGTCTTATTTCAGCTTATATAGGCCAGCAGATCCATGAAATGCTTATACGTATATTCATGGCAACCATTCATGCAAAAAAACCTGCCCAACCCAGCACTCATGTATTTGTATATTTGGAATTAAGAACCACACTTCAAAAATTTTACTTGCACTACTTACTCCTGTAGAAGAAGGACAAAATAGCAGAAATTATTTGCCAACACAACCACACTACCAAATTTAAATGAATTATCAACTCCAGAAAAAGTTCAAAATTAGGCAGAACATCTAACGAAAGTCACATATTAGCATATTTCTTGGCCTACAATCTGATTTTTAAAAAGTGTGATAAGTTCATATTTATTTGAATTAATTCTACTCTCGATTGGGAAGTAGGAGTACAGTTGCAAGTGACCAGAACTTTTGTACAAATTTACAAAATTCAATTTATTTTTTAGCACCTTTATGAAACTAATAAACACCGTTTGTAGAAATCAGAGTAGTGGCTTGAATATTAAGTTCAATTTACTACAATGGCTTTATGGGCATCTGCAATTCAAGCACTAAAGAGCCAAATGATCCTGCAGCGCTTTAGCTCCAAAGACCAGATATCTGAAGTACATAACATACCTCAAAATGAAAACTTGGATAGAATGTTATTTCTCTGAAAAAAAGCCCACATGCTATTTTCCAGTAATTGTTTCCAAAAGTCAGGTGGCGAGAAAAAGATAGACAGACTAGTAAAAATTTCCGTAGGAGTATTACAAATGATCTGATGGCTACAGTCATTCCAAATCAAGCTAAAGTATATCCACACTACCTTCTTAATTAAAATAGCCTTGAACTGTCTTGTGTGATTTTATTGTTGGGTATAGCGACTTCTGAGGGACGAAAAGAAAGAACGTAAGTTGCTTACAATAAAGTCATTTGCCTAAAGAGCAATCTCTTCTGATTTCTGAAAGTAAAAAAAATAAATCAGAACACAAATGACCAATGTGAAAAAATTCAGAGTCATAACGTCCTGGTTCTATTGATCACTTGATCTTCCCTGCCTCCCATTCCCCCCAACTCCCACTGCTACCATCATCCTCCTCTAACACAATCAACAGTGCTGTCTTCTTTCAACTTGTTTCCTCATTTCTGTCTCTTCATTAAGAATCTCTTCCACAATAAAATCTTCATATCAAAAAACCTCAGTTCAGGTCTAAAAACTGACTCATTCCTTAATGATCATTCATTTTCTCCTGCTTTCCCTGCGTATCTTGTCCCCTTTTTGTCCTCCAAATCCCACTGGAGTCTAGTTCTCTCATCTAGGAGAGAAGAATTATCACAGGAAAGTTCTTAGAAGTTTGAATTTTGTCTCTTCTGGAGGTTTTCCCTTCATTTCTATTTTCTCCATAACTTACTGGTTCACTGATCTTTTCTCCAGGATAAATACAGAAAAAATTTAGCGTTCCATCAGCAACTGGTTTCCTGTCATAGTGTTATATATGCTACTTACACTCGGTCAGTTCACCTGGACCTGAAGTAAAGCAGAGAATAACTGCAATGTAAATGGTGAAAAGAGAATCCCAAACTAACAAACTATTTTAATTGATGGCATTTTCATAGAATGTAGCAAAATATAGATGGGGGAAAGAAAAATTCTGGAATATGCCTACTGAGGAACAGAGCTGTACTAGGAAGCTGGAGGTGCCTGACTGATCATAAAACATTTTTAATAGCTAAGAGTCACATTAATCTAAAGAATGTCTGAGAACTTCTGGTGCAAACTGAAGTGGTTTTAATACCCAAAAATGCCGACTGGCTTTAAGGAGGTATGTGGGACAGTCCTTAACACAGCTGCCTCAGAGACGGGATTCCTAGGTTCTACTTTTGGCTTCTCTCCCAAGACCACCAAACATCCCCCAAACAAAAGCAAAGTTGTTATAAACTAAAAAAACACCACCACATTCTTAAGCACTGCTGCAGGCATCTTTGCTAACAGAAAGTCATGCCATTATGTTATTTATATACCCTGAATTAAAACAAAACAAAACCAAACCTTCTTTAGGTGAAAAAACACTTGGTGGAACACAAAGAAACACAGTTCCGTTACTAATACATTTTTTAAGAAGTTAATATTGTATAAACTCAGTCAATAGCAATAAGATAGACAACTAGTCAAACCAGACAGAAATAGCAGCCAGGCAGAAACAAATGAGGATGTTACCTCCATTTCATACATGGGTGGCCCCAGGATATCTTTTAAAGCATGGAAATCAATTAAAATCGGCATTTCAGGTGGCAGAGCCAGGTCAGCTGTGTCACTGATGGATTCTGGTTTTGCATCTTCTGTGACATGCTCTTTGCAATCTAAGAGAAGAAAATCTAATTTAGTATTTGTGGCAGTCTTTCTTGACGCAGGAATTAAAAAAAATCATGACAGAAAAATAAAATACTCAAAGAAATGCTCAGAAAGTTCATGAAAGTGTGCTTAAACTATCTTTCACAAAAATCTTGTCAAATTAAAGATAATATGGCATCAAATTTAATTATTAAGCCTAAACATGTTCTAACTGTTCAGCAAAGATAATATTAAATCTAGAGCACTGACAGAGATGCAACTGACTTGTTTAAATGCATTTTGAACTAGGTCAAATAGCAAAACACATTAAGTTCATTTAGGACTTTGCACTTTTCATCAGATTTGTGCACAAAAACAGTATTTGTAGGAGATGATCATGTTTAATATAGCATAATATAGAATATAGAGCTGAATGTGGAAATACCAAAAGTTCAGTAACTACTGTTCTTTTTACGTACCTTTACAACTGTGCTCTCTGTGGTCTCTTTCTGCAAGGATTTAAATGCTTAACTTCTGACACTAATAATTAAGTCTGTCAAATAAAGTAGGAGCATTTTGGCCAGATTTACATACATTGCTTTGCCACATGGCTGCATTACTTATAGCTAGCCTGCATTACATTCAATGACATCTCATTTCCCTGTATCCAACAAGGATAGCATAACTTGCTGCTCTGTAACTGCCTTCCTCTCTCCACACCCCAATCCCTTGCACACGCACGCTCAACACCAGCTGACTGGGCATAGGAGAACCTGCTACATGTAGGTCACACAGAAACCAGCTCCACTGGAAGCCTAGCTCATCCAGCCCTGGTACGCTGCCTCCTTCCAGGCTGTCAGATGGAACCACCACCCCAACATAGCACAGCCCACCTTTATCGTAGCCTATGCAGCACATATTCTGACATTACACTTTTTACTTTGATTTTTGTCTCTTATGACTATTATGGCTTTACTCAATCACAGAATCATAGAATGGTTTGGGTTGGAAGCTTTAAAGATCATCTAGTCCAACCCACCCCGCCATAGGCAGGGACACCTTTCACTAGGTCAGGTTGCTTAATTCACAAAATTGACGCCCCTCATTTGTTCAACAGCCAGTTCGGCACACAGCATATACAGTCCTTGCTAGTGGAAAAACCTCAAACAATTTCAGCACAACAACTTCATCTACGGCTTTTGTCTTGAAATATTATGCTTACACACGGCTCTGCTCTTCTCTTTGTTGGATGAGGTATTTCTAAGGTGCTTGACCAATAACCACTAGCAGCAAAAAATTCCTCAAAGATCAAATTATTAGGCATTTTCAGAAATACCTGCAGGTGTGATATACTCTTCAGGAACGGCTATAAAATCTGACACTTTTGAATGCAATATACTCAAGCATCACCCAGAAGGGACCACATAATTAAAGCAATAGTTACGGATTCAAAAGTGTGCTCTTTCCTTCCTCCATTTATAGTATGATTGTATTTCTTACCTATACAATTGTTTCCTTAGCAGAACTTCCTTAAAATTTCTGTTTTCTCTACAAATGTGTTTTCGATACAAAAGTGAACTGTAATGGGGACCATATAAATATCAAAGCCTCAAAATTGTTTTAAACCAGACTGCACAGCCAGTTGTTTGCATGAATAACTTCAAGAACTTAAACATCATTTGTACTAGGCCTACACTGCACATTTACTTAAGCGACTGTATACAGAAGGAGAATGTAAGCAGGGAGTCATTTCCCCACAGAATTTGATCCAGATGCAAAAGGCTCATTACCATTTTCTCGAGAGCCCTAAGCAATATTTTAGTGAAACATATATCAGAGAAATGAAAAATACTCAAACAATCCAGATGTTTCTAAGGTTCTGTGGCAGTTTTATGGCAGTGCCTCCCTGCCCTGAGGCTGCCATTATGAAAAGCATTGTACACATACATATAGTGAAGATATTTCTTCCCACCCCAAAAACACAAGCCTAAGATACATTTAAAGCGATAGTCTATCTTACGCAGGAATGTACACTGAGCTTCAGGACTTCTGCACCATATTTTGGGAAATCACCCGCTGTTGCTTCCTTTCTTTGAATTCTTTTTTACTTTCAATGAAGAAGCTGTCTTCCTTTGCATATTAATGCATGCACAATAATTGAAGATCCAGCAATTTAAACAATTATAGAAAAATAAAAATCACTGATCTAATCTATTTAATATAACTTTAAGAGGTGTTCTGTGCTGCAGAAGTAATTCTCAGAATGGACGAAGAGAGAATGTCTCCTTTCACAAGATACAAACTATCCTTTTATTAACCCTGATATATAAAGGCTTTTTTACAGTTAATTTTGTTGCAGTGCAATTCTCACTAATGCCTTCATACAGTATCAAGGAAAACATTCTACATCACTATTACCATAATAACACCAACTCAACTTTCACTCACGATTCAAATCTAATAGTTACTATCCAACAGCGACTAATCTTTCCATTGTACAACTCATTGCTCCATGCATAAATCCCATTCCCTTACTGTAAACACTGCCTTAGTCAGATGGCCCTCCTGTTGTTCCAGCATGTCTCTTTGTTTTTGTTGAACTACTATTTCTGTACATAATAAATTCAAATACATAAATACTAGCAAGTCTAGGAACATAACCCTGCATGCTATTCTTGCAACTCAGACTGCAATTTCAACACTACGGATTTTCAAAACCTGAGTAATTTGATATGACAACTCATATTTTAAAACAAAACTGAGTTTAAAAACAACTGCTTTTGTTCTATACCAAGATTTTACTGTCTAACAAACACATTTTTCCATTTCTGCTTGCTCTTATTTCACCTAGTTCTACGTATACAGCTGAAGGAGACAGACATCTCATAAACAAATCAGCAGGTAATTTTTGAGGCCACCGGCCCTATTAAAAGAATCAGAAACTCTTTCTTTAAGTTTATATAATCTAATTAGTAGACCCCATTTTATAAATCTGTTACAATAACAAACTCCAGAATTCTTCTAAAAATATTAACCTAAATTCTGACTTTATCTAATTTTCTATAAAAGCACACAGTGATGTTCCAAAATATAATTACATACACTAACTTTTTCTTTGAAGGAAAAAACATTTTTTTCGTCACCTTTACAGAAGCGCTGACTATGAAGAATCTGTAAAGACGCAAGTAATTAAGATTTCCATTAATGATGACAAATACATGTTCCCTACCTATGCCAGATGAATAGCCATGAACCACAGTACAAGTTAAATGACACATTTATCTAAAACAAGACAGTTAAATTCAAGTTTCCATAAACAGGACTTTTGGTTAGGACCACAGGTTAATCATCTTACATTTTGAGTTAAGTTGGGGAAATAAGCTAAAATGTCAAAGAAGTGCCCTTAACAGAGCTCCACACTGCACTGGAAGAACCACCTGCTGATCTACTATTACATTACTGCTTAGACAAAACAAGCATGGTACTGAGTTGTTTTAACATTTAAAAATTGGAAAAACTAAAACAAACAAACAAACAAAAAAACCCCCACCAAAAACCCAACAAACACCCCTCTCCCCAAAAAACATCTAAAAAACAACCGATCAACCAACACAAGATTAAGTTTGTAAAATTTTCAGAGCAGAATCTGCAGCTACTCATCAAAGATCATGACAATGTTCCTCAGGAATTTGCCTTTGCAAGTTCCCAAAACAAAACAAAATCTTGCACGTAAATACTGGATTTGTAAGGAAATGGACTCCTAAGAAAACATACTGACAATGAACTACTATATGTAATTCAGGATTTAATCTAAAAAAGATTTCCATGGCACAAAGACGAAGATTTAAGAATTTAAGACTGCTACTTTCTTCTAGAGATATAATGGAAATGAGTGAATAGAAGAGCCTAAAACTTCCTCAACATGTAGCAATTTCTCAGCTCCTCATAAAATGTATTTAAATTAAGCACTAGTAATACATAAGTCTTAAACCCAAAGATTTCTAGCCATACTTACTGGCCAAGATAGAAGAATGTAATAGAAACCTAAAATTTTTAAACAGCTTTTAACATAACATATTCTGATTTGCTGAATTGCTATGAAGAGGTATAAAAAAGAACATAAGCAAGAAAGAAAAGGTTTCAAGTTTTGTTGGCAATTAAAGGGAAAAGAGCATGTTCTTTTTTCTCAGCTGATTTACTAGCAGATGCTTCAGCTAGTAAATCAGACCCAGAATTCTTTTAGCCCCTCCAAACTGACTAACAAACTCCACAAAACTACAGTTAGGTAGGAAAGAATGGGATTGCCCTTGTTGACAACAGTCCACATTCAAAGCCGGGGATAACATGAAACTACATCTTAAAAGCAACTTTCCATTGTCCAACTTAAATCTTATGCACTACATACTTGGGAAGTGTTACTTCCCAAAGATTTTCTTTTGGAATGGAACTCCTTCCTGGGACCCCAATCCTACTAATGCTTACTTGTATACTTAAATTTAATGCTATGTGCATTTTTCCCCACAGGATGAGAAAATTTCTCTTTTCACAAAATAATTACATTCCATCAATTTTGATCTAGAATAACAACATGTACTTGAAGCACTTGAATTTGAGGTTTTCATGCAGGAATATTTAGATAAATTAACACGGTAAAAAAATAGTTTGTATATAAACCCAACTTTTTGTAACATTTATGCCTCTCTGGCCTAAAACAGAAAAGACGTTCCAAGCAATTTTTAGAAAGAACCACATATTAGCATCTGCAGAACTGATAAGTATACTAACGCCGGCACAGCTGAGCTCAAACTTGAGTGCCTACAGTCATACCACCATGGGATTTATGCTGATCAGATTTCATAAACTCACTTCCCAGTGCTATGGGAGATCCCGTGCTGCTGGAAGTGCTGAGTTTTGGCTAGAACATCGAACAGATCACTTTTTGCAAGAGCAGTGACGTTAGCCCAGCTGTATGAAGGCCCTTATACATACTAAAAACAAGCAAAACTCCCCACAGTCATGCATAATAATGTTTTGTGAATAAAATGCATTATGCCCAAAAGTTGAGGGAGGGAGAGTAAAGACTACGTGTTTCAGTTCACGATGACAACTTCAGTCAAACTTGCATTTAAACTCAAAACCAAGTGTTGTTTCATCCACCAGTAGTAGAACAAACTGTACTGTATCACTGGGTTATGGAAATATTTAAGTATTTTCAAAGCCTTGGTTTCAACATAGATAGAATCCTCATTTAATCACTTCTAGTTATTAAATATTACCTGTACTAAACCTCCTTTCAAGTCTGAATTAGACAAATCATTTTTCACTCTGGGTTTCAACTGCCGTATCATGATATGATGCCTTAGCGCACAGTTGCTGCATTGTATTCTCAAGGCAGTTGCACTAAAATAGGAAGGAGAGTTTCACATATTTTTGTGACTCCTAGAATTTCTTCTAGTGTTAAAGACTAGATGAGTGTCTCATAAATCTTAGATAGTGTTTCAATAAAATATCAGATAAAATATCAGTGTTACTGTACACAAGGATGACTCCCTGGAGAGGCCTGAAAAATGACTCCATTTGCTTTTGCTGGAGTTCACTGTACAAATTCAACGACTGACGCAAACTAACACTCCTCCACTTGCCAACTTCATCATAAAGCTCAGGAGTCAAAGGAGCGAGGAAGGCAATACAAAGCTGCCAGCGTATTTCAGTCATGCATTTTTGGAAAGTGCTAAACACAGCTTGACAGCATATCTCCTAGCATCAGTTCTGCTATGGCAGGTACCCTCCATTTTTAGAGCCTACTATCAAACAGTGTCAAAAGCGTGATGTTTACAAAGCCTTGAAAACAGATGCTCTACTTTGAGTTAATAATCTGATATAATCAATATAATGATGGAAATTTTGTGGTTCTACCACCTAATGACTTTCAACTTTTATTACAAACCCACAAGGCAGAAGGCACTCAGCTGAATAAACACAATAGGCACCATGTTACTATTCTGATATGCTATGAATCATATACAAATTAGGCTTTAGCAAGTTAGAATCTACAAGGCAAGCCTGTAGCTTACTCTCTCATAGTCACAACTCATGACACGTGAATGCACTAACTGTAGAGTCTCAATCCCACATCAGTAACTGACAAATGTGTAAAGCAAAAATGAATTATAGGTCTTTCTATACAGATTAAAAAAAAAAAAAAATCAAGAAATAATTCTAAATGAAACTATTAAGAGACAACAACTTGATTAACTATTATTCCAGAGTAATTCATTATATGAAATAAAAATTCATCATTGCTATGCACAACTGCACAAATGTCCACTAATCAACAGGAAAAAAAAATTCCAAAGAAATAAATTTAGGCTACAAATCCCATTATTTGCATCAACTTGCAAGTATTTGGGGATATTTCCGAGTTTTAAATACTTGGTTGTTTCCAACAGACTGAATGAAAACTAAACAAAAATATTTTTTAAAAAGTGTCCTACTCTCATACACTCGCAACAAGTGACATATTCTGCTAAAAATACAGCAGGGTATAAGCGCATTATTAGTACAAAATAAAACACAAGTGGCAGACTCCACCACTCGATACATATCTTCGTAATATCAAAGTTTAACTGTAGAGCCACCTGTCTCTTGGACTCCCTTTTATTAACACAGCTTTTTCTTATGGACAGTTTCAATTCTAGAAGTACAAAGGCTTAACAGCTCATTTCTTCTGGGCTTACTCCAAATTGTGTGTCAACCAAAAATGCTAGCATTTTGCCCTCTTTTGAAGCACTTAGCTTGCTGTTTTCACTTAGCTTTGGTAAGTCGCAAGTCCAGTACTAATTTTAACAGTGTATAATTTTAACAGTGTAAATACCTAAGTTGCAAGTACAGTGCTAATTTTAACATTGTAAATACCTCTCTCACTGAATTGAGATGTCTAATACAGTTCCTTTTTGTTCTTTGCTTTAATAGCAAATTGTTTCTTCTTACAGTATCAGGAGTTGTGCTCTGAACCTACTTTTCATTTATTTTATCAGAAGGCTTGAAGAGCAGAATGACAATTTTTTTTATTCAGGAATCGCATTAGATCTTTTAAGCACATTTTAGACACAGCTACGCTTCAGTGCAAAGAAATACTTTAAAAATATGACTTGTCAAAATTACTGTCAAAAAAGTGACAGTAGCAAAGACACCTGATATTGTTTGATGCTCGTAAGCCTGGCCATGACAGCCCAAAGGCTCAGCATTCTCGTTCAAGAGCAAGTTCAGGTATCACAGAAGTATCGACAAACCCAGTGTTTGACTTCAGAAAAATCCAGCACAGAGGAGAGAAGGTAGACAAGATGCACATAATATAAATGGAAATCATTAATAAATATGTCTTAAAAGCTATTCCTTTTAATGTAGATGGAACAATTTAAACTGCACAGTCATTCACGCATGCACAGCCACTGCTACTGTGAGAGTTCACTTTCTTTAAGCCAAACACTCAGAGAAAACTGAGCTGAATCCACTTAAGCAAACACTAATCTGTAGACCAAATTCAATCTTCTGATATTTCAGTTTCCACAGACATGATGATGATTTTAGAAAACTCAACAAGGTAAACGAGGATTTAATTTTCAGAAAGGAAATACTGAGTTAGGGAAAAAAGGCAAGGTAAAGCTGAAAGACCATCAATAAACAGATTTCCAGAGACAAATTACAAAAGTTTGTACTATGGGTAAACCTCTTCTTCATATACTCTTATAATTAGTACAACTGTTTTTACACATATTGGTTATATTTTCTCCCCCAGGATTTACTCTCTGAAAGGGGGGGGGCACCATTCAGACTTGTAAGCTGCCTTATTTTAAAGGAACGGATAATGAGTCTCCTTATTTGTCCTCCTCTAAACCAGTCCAGAACTATCGTAGCTGTACAGATGTTAAAACTGAAAGGTTTTTTCCACATCAGCTTAGTTGTGGAATCTTTCAAAACATCAAACCAACAGGGGTCTGTTTAGTATTTTAAGTTTTTGAGTATTCTGGAGCAAAAGTAAGCAGCCATTCTGCAGTTTTTGCTTTCCGGTGTCCTCTGGCACACAGTTGTTCTCTGACAGACTGGCAGTATTTCTTGTCAGAAAGTGTCCACTGGACTCATTGCAGTCTTTAAAAAACAAATAAACAAAACACCCGACACCCTGTTTGCTAGATTTTATTGAGACTAAGGACTATCCACATTTTAGAAGTTCAGCTTCAGGTTCAGATTCTGTCCTTTCACATTTCTCATCTACCTTGTACTGTGGGCTCCTGCAGACATCTAGGGCTGCAATGAGCACTCTGAAGCCTTCAACAGAAAACTGCTGTGTACAGTGAGATCCTCCATCAGCAACTGGCTGGAATAAAACCATAACCGTCTATGCTCTGCATGGTATGTTTCACCAAACACAGTATGGATGTTCATTTTTATTAAGAGAGAACATTGATTTGGGGATGAAAAAGGGAGCAGTCACCAGTTGTGTGTTGCACACGAATTGGATAATGGGCCTGACTCATTCCTTTCCCGCTTCTGTTTCAAGACTAGAAAAAGGTCTACCTTTACTGGTAAAGCAGTTACCTGAGTATTTTTGCTGTTTAAGACTTTTATGTTCAGTTTTCATACAGTCTGTTGGATGACTGGGAATGATAAATTATTGTCTGTGTACACGGGTAACAAGAACAGACTTACTGAAGTTGACAAGTTACCAAAGCTCCAAGAGACTTAGAATAAGCGCAGTCTTAAAAGGCATATAAAAAGAGCCCCTAAACCTTTCTAATTTCAAAGCTCTTCAAGCAGACATTTATTTTAGAGTGCAACAAAATAACCTGATTGAGTTCTGAGCTGGTAGAGCATGCACAGCACAGTTAAAGAACCTCTTTAAAAACAATAACTAAAGCCATGCTTAGTCTTTTATTAGAGAAAAAAAAGTGAAAGATTTGCGTAAAAAAGCCTAGGAAGACATAAAAACATACACAAATCATAATTGCATACCTAAGATATGAAACAGATCCACTGTACTTCTCAATTACCAACCTGGCAGGCTGAAATTACTCTACTTATGTATCCCAAGCCATAATTCAGCACTGCTTGAACCATGCATAGTAAGAATGTCACTCTATTTGCAAAGCTTTTAAAAACAGAGCCCTTAAAGAAGCATAAAAAAGGAGAAAATGTTGATAAATCAGCTTCCTAGTGACTACGTTAGAAGTTTCCTTTTTAATAAAACGTGCAAAAGATACACACCTTCTCCTTCACCCACTTCAGCACGATCTGGCTTTGTTTCTTTGTGCTGTCCTTCTGCCACTTTCACTGCCACTGCTCTGCAAATAGCTCCCAGCTTCCGATCCAGAGAGCGGACTCCTGCCTCTCTAGTGTATCTAGCGTAGAGACAATTGTTTTATTAGTGGATATGCTTTGTAAGAGAGATTTCTTTTGAACGTAAACACACTTTCTTTTTAAAAATACTTCCAAATAAAATGAGATGTTAAAGTCAGTGAGACCTTGGGCTACTTTAATAAACAGGGAAAAAAGTCATGTGCTTTTATCAAAATAATTGTAGTTTGCTGATAAAATTGTAAAGAAAGACAAACTACTGAGTGGAAAGAAGACATGACTAACACCTGGTGTCAAACCTTAGTGAAATGCTAAACAATGCTCCCATAGCACTGAGCTCTTCTCAGATGCATAAAAACTAAAAGGAGGAACTATTTTAAAACTCAAAATACAGTTCACTGAAAACTGAGGAACTAACTGTAAAAGAGTATTTTCTTTTAGTCTATGAATTAAAAAGAAACACCAGACAATAACACTCACTAAATGCCAAAATGCTGTTCCTGGTCACAAAATACTGATACACTTTGTCCATTAGAAATAAGCTAGTTTCAAGTCCAAAAGATGTTCTGATCAGTATCTTTGCTTTCACATCCAACAAAAAAAGTAGTTCTACTTAATACAAGCAATTTAAAAAACCACATTTTAATTTTTTTAACCTAATTCTGATTTTTAGACAAATGTGGCCCACCAAGTCACAAGAAACAAAATGGTAATTTCCATTTTTTCTATGAAAATGACAGAAATAAAACGTCATTCTTTAAAATAAAGGTTGTCTGCTGCCAAGATCATGGCTTCACACACTCAACACTGCAGCAATACTAGCTTCAAGTGTTTCTATTTATTCATAGTGCCTTGCCAATTGTGTCAACACAACTGATTGTGAGCCACACTCTGAGAGCCAGAGCAAGGAATTCTCTAGAGAAGGAAGGATAATTTGGTTTAGACAGCAGAGCCAGACAGAGCTCAGGAAAGAGCAGTTCCATAAATTACCAATTGTCGAAATTCTGAAGCTATTAAGGACAATAGATCTTAAGAAATGTTTTTTGTTATCAGTTTATAAATGATTTACTAGTTACCAGAAAAAGAAGTTAAACTTAAAGCAGTGCATAACAGATTTACCTGGTAATTATGTCCAAAGTGGTTACTTGTGGAATCTGTATTTGCTGTGGAGTCAGGCCATGTTGTTCAAGCTGTTTAGGAATCAAGTGTCTATGTGCAATTTCAATTTTTTCTTCTTGTGTGTATCCTTCAAAAGAAAAAGCATATGTTTACTAATCTTTTTGCTCATAGACTACAATATAATCAAATTTCTTACCATTTATAATTGTACCTGATTGAATTTAACAAAAAAAAAAAAGCAGCTATAATTTAAAAGGCTGTTGGTATGATACTTTGTGGTTATTCATAACTTCATGTGAACAAGAAGAATAGAATTTTAGTGTTTCAAAGATCCCTTTCTTCACTGGAATCTTAAAAAGATGCATCAGCCAACAGCCAGTTAGAATACAAACACATCGATTAGTGAAAATATTGTTACAGAATGTATCAATGTTATCTCCATATACCCGGAACTGAATTTTCCTAAGTGCAATGCTAAATTTCATTCTCATGACAGAGGCCATAATGGAGGCATCCCGACTAGTCTCTTTTAACGATTCTGGCCATTCAGTCTAGATTCCTGGCAGGCTTACCTTAAGGAACTGCTTTTCATTTCAGGAAAAACACCCCAACATTGTTTAGGACTTGCAATAGCCACTGTAATGAAAACACTGTAGCGTTACCTGGAACTTGAATAATTTCCATTCTGTCCAGCAGAGCAGGTGGGATAGTAGCTGTAGTGTTGGCTGTAGCTATAAAAAGGACTTGGGACAGATCAAAAGCTACATTTAAGTAGTGATCGGTGAAACTGTGATTTTGTTCTGGATCCAAGACCTTAACAAGAGTGAATAGAAAATTGATGCAGTTGCTCAATTAAAAGTAAATAAAATATGTACATTAGAAGTAAATAAAATATGCACAAATCGAATAAAAATATTCCATTTGGATCTGTCAAATCTGACTTTAGGTTCATAAATATGTTATGAATATTACTAAAGCCTGACCCTCAATATCCTGCCTCGCTCTGATTACTCTGTAACTACATTCCACTCCACATGCAAAAAAAAGTCGTTTCCCTATTAGTTCTTTTTACCCTTTTCTAAAGATGGCTGCAGCATTTCTCCAATCATCAAGTACCTCCTGTAAGCTATGCCCGTGACCTTTCACAGATAGTAGAGACTGGCCTTTTAAGGACTCTCGGCACCCTTGGAAAAGCAGCCCATGTGGTCCCATGGACCTGTATGAGTAGAATTCTCTCAAGTAACCCCTGACTCCAATCCTCATCTGCTGCTGGTAGCTGTTCTTACTCTAAGCACACCAACCTGAGAGATCTCTCTGTGAAGACCAAGGGGAAGGACATGGATTATCTCAGCCTTACCTGCTGTCACTAAATCACCTGCCCCACTCATTCAGCTTTGTCCAGCCTTTTACTACTAATGTAATAGAAGCTCTTCTTATTGCCCACGACATCCCATACAAGTCTTGACTCTAGGTGAGCCCTGGCTTTCCCAACACAATCTTTGCATTTTTCTTTTTTTTCCCAAATTTTGTGATAAAAAAACAGAGACAAAATTAAACAAGCACTGAAGAATAACAATACGCAGTCTGACCAATCTCAAAAATTTACTGTACAAGTAGAACTATGGCTTAAATAACAGTGTTGTCTTCCTATTGCTTTTAGTACTACTTATGCGTGCTAATGCAACACTTGCATATATTTAAGCTATTACTTGACTAAGCTATTTTTCTGCATTAGGTGATAAATATTCTATATATGTGGATCACGAGTGTACTAAGGTGCTGTCTTGTAGTTTTTTAAACAGTGCTGAAAATTTTAAGTTCATTGTATATAGCAATCTACACTTGGCTTCTATATTACCACCTATGAACCGCCTTCATTCCACCCCCCCTTAAGTACTGCCACACTTTTCCTTCCCAAATGATGAATTATCAATGCTACACTGACATGAGTAATTCTCATGTTACAAATAACGGGACCTATGCATCTCCTGAGAAATAGCCCACTGCTGTCAAAATAATTTATCTGCCTATACCCAAATGAATGCACCCCTTGTCTTAGCAACTTGAATTATAGCCAAGAACAGTGTTGATAATTCTAAAAAAATGAATTTGAGCACTTCTTAGCTGGTTATGAAAGAAACAATTCTGAATTTTCATTACTCTCAAATTCCATTCAGTCTTTGAAAAGTTAAAAATCTTTAGAACAGAAATGTTTTATGATCACAACAAACTAGTAAAATACTTTTTTACGGAATGCCAGAAACACAGCAGAACTTTTTTAAAAAAAGAACAATTTCTGATTTTATTTTGAAGTACTGCACAGATTTAAGATTAATATTTGGAAATGTATTGCGACTGTAATAAAATACAAGTTATACGTTCCCCTTAGTAGTGAAATCTTAAACCATACTGAAGCATATACCTAAATTCTAAAACTAGGGTTGAAAGTCAGTGAATGCTATTGTTCATTGGCCATAAGCTATTCAAAAGCTGCTTTTCTTACCCTCTTCAGCAGGCAGCTGCTATCATTTACTCCCTTCTTTACTGATGAAGGCAAAAGCCTTGAAGTATCCTGACTAGCCAAGTACACTGATGCATAATTCAATCAGTTATAGACGTCTCTTACCTCAACTAGTCCTACAATCTAGCCCTAAAATGTAGGGGGACACAACAACAGGCAGTGATTCCAAGCACAGCATCTACAAACTTCAAAGAAAGTAGATCTATATCAAATATTAGTCTCCCATTCAAAGTCTACTCTTGCAAATTTTTCAAAACTGATTTAAACAGCAAATCCTAATTCAGCTTATCCTTTTTTTTAATACTGATAACACAGTATTTCCACAAAATTCCAGTCTATTAGCTGAAGCGTTTGCAACTACTTCCAAAGATGTTGAAAAACAATGTATTCTAACAGACCAAGTTGTTTTTTTATAACATTTATCTACACGCATGTTTATCTCTTTTTCCTTCCAGTCTGCAACTAGAAATCCTTACGAATCCTACTAAGTGCTAAGCTGGTGATTCTATGATTATTTTCAAAGATATATAAAATGCTGTACTCATGCGCAAACAATACTATCCAATAAAGGTAAAGGAAACTGTAATCAAAACCAACTTGGATTATATCTAAAAATGTGAATTATCTGAGATTTTCTACAAGGGCTAGAGTTTTTCTGGACTAATAACTCTTTGTCATGGTAACTATTTCTTAGAATAAGACATAAAACAATATCACACCTATGCATTTAAAACAGATTTTCCAAAGCAAATAGAACTGTTCTTCAGCTAGGTATCTGTGCTAAAGTTCAAGTTCAAAAGTTTTCAAAGATATTCAACTAATACAAAAATATTAATTACAAAAAGAACACTCAATGAACAAAATATCTTGGTTAATTTATGGCCGACAGCTCACATGCACACAAAGGCTTCTCTGTACCAGCTTTTTATTACCACAAAATCCAGAATAAGTTCCATGAACGTTTAATTGCCTGGCTATGCTCCTGGTCTAATTTCCCCGCATACAAATACTCACTATCAGGCACTTGGATCCATTTCTGTTTTCTTCTCTTTTAAACAGAGGTCATCTAAATTTAGACTAAAACATTCCCTTGTTGATGAACAGTAACTGGAAATAGGAAGACATTCTGTTTTGCTTAAGCAACAACTCTGCAGAAGCACTGGAACTAAACATATATCCGGCGATTATAAAACATCAAGCTTTGCTTCCAAGCTTACAGGGTATGGCAATTTTCTTCTTGAATATATCCGATTGTAGACAGTCAGTGAGAATTTAACACACCTACACATTAAGGAAAAAAGGATGTGCCTTTTATAGTTAATGATGGCACTTACCAAACAAGAAGCAGCAGTCTGAAAAACAAATGTGCCAGTTAGGTGACCACTTACTATTGTTTGTTCTCCTACATAATAGTCACCTTTGCTCA
The DNA here is from genome assembly GCF_000690835.1 of Fulmarus glacialis. Classification (NCBI taxonomy): domain Eukaryota; kingdom Metazoa; phylum Chordata; class Aves; order Procellariiformes; family Procellariidae; genus Fulmarus; species Fulmarus glacialis. Next base: position 17,223 of record NW_009216953.1, on the reverse strand, counting down.
TTCCAGATGGACTTTCCAACAATGTAAACCACAAAAAGCAGACGAAAATTAAGCTGTTATGTCCAGGCATGAGTTCTCCATTAGAAGAGGTAAAGCACCTGCTTCAGGATGTTTAGACAGCAGCAGAGGGATATACAGATCTCACATGGGAGCAGCCCAGACATGGTTAATAGAGCAATTACTTCTCCAGATGCAACTAATGGTCAATTAGCAACGACTTACATAAAGACTGCAGCCCAGGCAGACAGTTGGAAGCTAACCTGACAAGCCTCAGCTGGAATAATCCATGGCAGGAGCTGAGCTGAATATCACTGAGACTGTGGTTTTAAAATATGGAAACCAGAAACATCCCAAAGCAGCAAAAAGTATCAAAAATTCAAACACAAATAATTAAAAACTAAATTAATTTCATTTGCCCTCACACACTTGACATGACAGAAGAAAAACAGAAATGCTAATTCTCTGCTGCAAGACAGGGAATGAAAAATAAATTAAAAGAAACAGAAAAGGTTGAGTAAAATTAACAATATTAAGGTACAGATCTGGATTCATGACTGGAACACTTTCAAAAAAAGTTATTCTCTTTCCAAGAAAAGCCAAATCATTGCTTCATTACTGACTTTGACTGCCTAGCAAACAACATTCAGCTAGCTAATAAAATTTGATTTTCAGGTATTTTTTATCTATGCATTGACTAGATTTAGGCCAGTTTAGTTCAGAATCTAAGGGAGAAATGACAGAAAAAATATCAGCAAAACTCAAAAATAGAGCTCATTACCATTAACAGCAAAGAGTAAATAAAATCCCACAAGTGAAAAGTACAAAGAAAATGCATTTGAATATTTGTTACACTCCCCTGCTTGTCTTCCTTGCACTTAGAGGCTTTTCATGCACTCTAGAAATGTGTACTACACACTTGAGAAATATGCAGGTAAAGGACCATAACTGTCATTTTTAGAAGCTAAAAAAAGTTAAGCCATGGTATTTTCTAGCACATTTAAATTATTACTAGCTCATGTTAACATGCAAAGATCAAAACAGAGCTCTTAAACCATAGCCTGTTCATACGCTGATTTCCAAAGAACTAGTTGGCCTTGTCAAAACAGTAATTTTACACTATCTAGCAGGAAGAAAATCATGACATTTGTAGAATGTCAATTGACATTTCATTTGCAGAAAGTCATACAGCATACAGATGAGCTCATGACACCTTAATTTAAGTAGCATTTTTCAAATTCAAATCACTGTATTAAGCACTGTCAGCCAAAAAGAGTCATTAGAATGACTCTGTAGGCAAATATTACCAGAACCACTTTCATCCCCACCTACAACCGCCGAGCTACAGAAGCTACCACACCTTAAGTCTGACAACTGAGATGTTTCTAGGATTATGCCCTGAATCATTTCAGTGAAAGTGAGCCAGGCTAGCTCAAAAAATTTGGATAAATATCATTTACTAACCCAACTCCTTTTGACTGAAACAGGTAAAGAACAATCACAGAAGCAGTTCAGCTGAAACAGTGATAGGATGGTAGCCCCTGCAGCTAGAGAGAACATAAAAGAGAGGTAGACAGTGTAAAACCACAGCAGTATAAGGAAATTCTAAATGTGCACAATACCAAAACCATTAAGTGCACTAGTGCTACATCTGCTCTGGACAGCCTCAAGCGTTTCAGCCTAGCCCAGCCTCGCTGTGCCATTACTTTCCTCATTCTCTCCTTTCCTCATCATCAGTGCTAGCACAGGAAGATGTACACAGCCTTCTGTACTAAGATGCTGGGGAAGGGCAATGCTCTATGTCTTTTCCCCATACCTGAGGAGACACTCCTTCCTCTCTACAGCAAACTGCTAGAATAAAACTGCTGAATATGCAACTCAGTGGAAGAAGGAATTGTATTGGGATATCATCGTGTGTCATACTCCAGGGAAAAAGAAGGCAGAAAGGAAGCTCTGGCAACTCATTACTGTTCTCTGCTGCAGAGTCCTCTGATACATGAAGCCTGCAAGGCATAGGTCTCAATTCATCTTCTTCATAATCACTCAAGTTTTAGCCTCCTGAAATCCCAACAACTAACCTAATTAATAACATCTCAACAGTTGATGGATTTACAAAATATTCCAACAGTATCTCATTCACCAAAGTCCTTACTTGTATCTCCTAGATTTTACTTGTGTCTTGAAGCAAGTCAACTTTAACACCTCTAAACTCTTTGTGATAAAATAACTACACCACATACTTCAAAATTAGATTAATTTGTATCTTGGTCTGAGTCCCAGAATTTCAGAAAAAACACACTTAATAGCTGACTTTCATGGAAAGCAAACACTCACCACATCATAATCAGTCAAGGAGTGGGGATCTGTGACTTAAATGAAAAACTTAAGTTCAGAAAGTTAATTACAACACTAATTAAAGAAATGCTGCTAAAAGAACATGAAACTAGTCCATATTACATACTAGATAAAATGTTTAACTCCAATATAAGCTTGTACCATGAAAAGCTTCAAAAATATATTAAAATTATTCCAAGAAAGAAAGGGAAAACTTGAAAATGTCCAGCTACCATCTGCCTCCTCTACAGTTCTTTCTCATAGCTAACAGCATTTTGTCATTAAAAATCAATGTCTTGAAGTCCCCCAAATACGTAATGTTTAAGGCTTGAACAGTCTTTAAATATACAAAACAGCACAAAATACATCCTTGTGCTTAAGTACAGATCACTTAGATTAAAGATATCTCAGTATAAACAGCATTTGCTTTGTGCACAACTAATTGACAGAAATCCAACAATGTCAAAACATCGCAGCTGGTATTTGAATAAAAAAGCTGACACTGTCATGCTATCTTTTGCCTAGTGAATCTTCCTTTCTGAGTCCAGTATTATAATTCTTTTGAATTATAAATGAAGCAATGCTTGTAATTTAACATCTCTTACCTCAAGCAAGGCTGCTGCAGGATCCCCCTGCAAGCTCTTCCCCAGTTTATCAACCTCATCTAACAGGAATACTGGATTGTTAACCCCAACAGTCTTCAGTCCATTGATTATTCTGCCAGGCATACTGCCAACATAGGTGCGCCTGTGAGAAATAAATGTATATGGGGAAAGAGGGGACAGATGCTTGTAACAGGAGTAGAAACACCAAAACTAAACTGAAAGAAAAATGTAAGAATAAGCAACATGGTAACAATTCTTGCTTTTTTGCAAAACTTTTTTGAACTAGTTGATAAAAATATGGAATATGCATCTGAACTAATATAAGCAATTGTATCAGCAGATGAAAATTCCAGTTCCATGGTGCACTAGTTGGTCTGGAAAGATAAACACATGCATTAAAGTATATCCAAACTTTATGGCTTGCAGGCATGATTCAGTACAAGCACCTTTGTACTGTATGAATCTCATTAATACTAACATTTTAATAATGATGATACTGGGTTTTTGTCATCACAACAGAGTTCATACAGCATGTTACAAATTAGGGCAAAATTCCAAATATGCTGAACCATTATTGTCCCCTGTATATACAGCATACTTTAATTAATACTCACAAAAAAGAATTGTATTTACTATGTCATTTCAACATGAAATAAAAAACTAGAACACTGCAACGGAACAAAAGTTATGAGTCTGAATTCATTCAGCAAAGGTGGTAAAAACTTTTTTTCACAACGCATAGAGCAACATTTTACATGCATATACATCCCTTGTTTGCTGCATTTATCATAGCCTTTTCTGCTTGTGCCACGACTAAAAAAAAACTGTAATTAAGAGTATGAAATGCTGGTCACTCAAGAAGAGAGAGATACATGAAGTGCTGAATTACAGTACCTATCTCATGACCCTCACAAAGCAGATACGCAGAACAGGCCTGCTTTGCCATATGATCTGTTTTAATACAGTCCAAAATAAACAGGGTGACATTTAGAAAGACGAAACCAAAAATACCATGGGAGTAATTTCAAAAGATACTAGAGAAGACTTTAAATATTAAAAAAAACCCAACTCAAACCACACAGCAATGATGTTAGTTCCATGTAATATTTAACCACTGAGGGAACAAATTACAATTACTGTATTTAATTCTAGATCTGAGCAAAAATAAAAGTTTTTAAGATCTTCTAAATAGCCAGAAATGCAACAGAATTTCAGTTTGCCTATTGCCACCTTCATGCGACAGCTGCTAAAGACTGGAGCAGCCAGCCTGCAATAGTTTATCACCTCACTGCTTTTGTGTAGAATCTTTGCAGTGAGTGAGTAGATTCTGCTCCACTGAGGATCACACCACGTAACATTTATTACAGCTCAAGAATCTGCATGGGGGAGCTATTATAGTAGCATGCCACTTCACTCTCCATCTGTACAGAGTCAGCCTTGCCAAAAGAATGAAAGGATCCTATGAAATGCAATCAGAAAATTACAAGACTGAAGCAGAACTGAAGTTCACAGAAGTAAATCATTTTACCAGTGCAACCAAATTAATCATTGTAGCAATTCTGGGGGCTTTTGGTTTCTTTGGGGTTTTTTGTTGGTTTTTTTTGTTTGTTTGTTTGTGGTTTTGAGTTCTGTTTGTTTGTTTGTTGTTGGTGAGGTTTTGTTGTTGTTGTTATTGGCTTTGGTTTTTTTTAACAAAAGGTGTTTACTGCAGTAGTAAATAATTTTATATGCTTCAGAAACAATGCAGCCTGTTTTTAATACTCTATTTATGCCAGTAATAGGATAACATAATTAGGTAAACATTAAACATTCTTCTTCCTTGCTTGGTACATCATTCTCAAGTGCATGCTTAAAGACGTCACACTTTTTTAACGCATGTTTGTGTTTTTATATACACAAAGTTTTATCTGATCCTTCTAAATTCTGTAAAATTTTGAGATACCTATGTTCCATCTAGTTTTAAGAAACAGCTTTGGTTTATAAACTGAATGAAGGTAAACTGGGTTTCTCTAGTCAAGGGTAAGTTTTTCTTTCCCTCCCTTCACCATCCAACTGCAACAACACAGGTCAAAGGATAAGTGTTAGGTACCAAAAGGTTTTCTGAATAATAAATCTGTTTGTTTATACCCATGCACACACACCCGCCACTTTTAAAAACTTTTTTGGAGTTTTTCCAAATAGAAGCACTTAAAAAAAACCCAAAACAAAACAGGAAGAGATTTTTCTTTCTTGAGACACAAAAAAGCTGTTGTTATTAATAGATTGAAATACTTTTTTTTCCCCTCAAACAACTCTGAAAATAGACTTCAAGTCACAGTCATTTTAGATTCAACTAGATTTGGGTGTTTAATGATATATTTACACTTGTGGAAGACTCTCACAGATACAGCATCTTTCAGTAAGACTTAACTGTTGCACACTATCAAGTTTCTTAACATTTAAAATACGCTAGGTAGGCTGGAGCACAATGTATCAAGACCTGTGGTGAAGAAAAAGCAGAAAAAAGCAAATATACTCAAGACAACATATGACAAGTCAAGTGAGATCAATACCTTGGAGAAATACAATTTTAAGAGTATAAACATTAAGTGGCTTCTAAAGCAAGCAATAAGAAAAACATTCTAACAGTGACAGAAAATCATTAATTTTTTTTTATGCACCCTGTCCCAAGTAAGCCTTGGGTCATGAGCTACCGTATAAAAAACTTAAATAGAAACCACAGTCCAACTGAAACAGATCCAATGTTACGAAAATTATTAAATGGTTCCCTATACAACCCAAGAGTTCTTCAAGAAACTAAAACGTCAGAATTAAAGGAACTATTGTTGGAAATACGGAGCAGTTCTGCAAAATACTCAGTCTCCACAGAATTAGGGTTAACAGATGAGAAAAGCACACAGTGACTAGAAACATTCTGCTCTTCCTTTCACTACCTGACAATTGACTATTCTCACTCTTCCACTCTCTCATACTTTCTTCTTCTCATTTGTATTTTCAATCATCTCTAGACATGGTAAATATAAACAACTAACTCCAATATAAGTGTTTGATGCACTAAATTTCAAATAAAAACATGCTTAAATTTATTTATGTAATTTCATCAAGTATCACGAAATAGAAACTCGCACTATAAATTTTAGGGTAACAAATACCTAGGTATCAACTCTTCCCATGTGTAACAGTCTAAATCTATGACACATCTTCATTTATTAGAGATGGACCAATACCTATTTTATTATATTATTAATCAAAGACTCAAGATCTCCAAGGCAAGTAAAGAATGCTAATGCAAATGTCATATGTAAGATGACAAAGAACAATAATGTAGTATTTTACCTTGAAAACACAAACATAGGTAGCCTGTCTTCATTTCTAAATGGTTATTATGGAACACATCTCAACACAAGACTCCTCAGTAAGACAGACCCTGCAGATATTTACATATAAAACCACTACAATATATTAAAATTACAAGCAGATATGGCCATTTATCTGTCTGGACATTAACCTTTGCCTTGTAACTTGTGAAACTGAGTACTGCTGTTTGTGAACAGTAGCCACTGAATGTGATGTTATTCTTTATTTTCATTATTTTAGCTAGAGTTAAAAAGAGGAAAAACAATATTCTACAGCAGCATTTTTGATGATATAAATAAATGGCACAATCACATCTTTCCTTTTCAAAAATAGGAAACCACACACACACACGTAACAGAGAAGATCATATAGTTACTGTATAAAACAAAATATCAGTACTGAGGAGATCAGTACTTAGGAGATGCAGTGAGCTTCTTGGAAAAAAATTCTAAGTCATCTTTCAGGGTGGTTTGGGTTTTTTTTACCTTTTTTTAGTATAAATTAACAACAAATGTAAACCAGCAAATTTTTACATATGGTATAGCTGATTGGTAAATGTGAACAACAGCTGGAGGATGTCTGATAAAGCAGTTCTATTTTTGTACGAAGATGATGATTTCATTTTGGGAATGCAGAACAGTAGTAGCTACTCTTCACCCAATCAAAAAAGGATTCACAAACTCCAGCTGCAGGCACATGATCCACACTGAAATGGCAAAAACTGGGCGTTTCCGACTGCCCTAGTTACACATCACATGGAACAGCACACTTACTGAAACACCACTCCCCACCCTGCTCCCATCTAATATATTTTATTTTGCTTGCTGAATCTATCAGTCTGCATCTTTCACTTACAACAGTAGTAAGCGGCCAAAGTGAATGCTATTTCAGGCAATATTTGCTCGAAAGTGAAACTGAACCACCGGGTTTTTTTTAATCTTCTAGTATATTTAGTACATTTTTTTTTAACGTTTAGTACATTAGTAGGTACACATACTATCATTCTTCTGTAATGTTAATGGAATCCTTAACTTAAGCCTTAAAGCCTAATAAGGAGCTTTTAGGAGAAAAAGAATGGCTCCTAACATATAATATTAGAAAATCAGCCTAATTAACAGTAAAACTCAGGGAACAGCAGGCTATGTCTCCTCCACTTTTAGACCACCTCTGTAATTCTCTCTATAACTGCCACCAGATGCACAATACAGATTCACCTGACTGGGAATAACTTTATTTATTCACACAAAAGGACATTAGAGAGAGAAGTCTACAGAAAAGCTGCAGTTCTAATTTGATTAAATCTTATTCTGAGAAGCAGAAAAGCAGAAAAAAAATGAAGCAGAATTAAAAAAACAGTATGCAACAGTTGGGTTTGATTTTACCCACAAAAAACTTGCAAAAGCAATCTTTTACATGGGACTCCTCGTACTAACTGCTCTAAAGTTTATTTTTAAATTATACACTTGTTTGTTGAAGAGTAATCACATGATGCTCTTGCTAATTCTAGACAGTATTTTACTTTGCTGATGAAAAATAAACTTTCTTATCAAATACTTCACATGAGCTAATTTCAAAGAAATTTTTTAATACGAAATTTATCATGGTTACCTTCTAACATGCATTAATAATTTTAAAATGCCCTCAAAAACACTACAATGACAGCCACAAACACCTGAATTTAGAAGTTTTTAAGAGCCTCATTATCACATGACTGTAGCTGTCTTTATTCTTTATTAAGTCTAAGCACAAGATAGAAAGCCAAACAAAAATAAAAAAAGAGGAAAACAGTAAGGAATTACTGGCAATTGAGTAAGAGTTGATGACAGTTTTACTTTTATTTATAATGTCAATTTGACAGACGTGGTTTCCCTGTTACAAAGGCTTGAGTGCTGCTCCGCCCTAGAAAAGCTACTTATGTCTCTAATGCTTAGTATTCAACAGCCTCTAGTGGTTTCAGTTCAAATAGCAACATGTTGAATCACATTTTAAATTGTTTTTAGGATGCATACCATCTGAAACATCAGAATACTTACTTATTAAGCAGTGATTAACAACACAATTTATGAACTACAGGAATAATACATAGTGAAGGAGGAGGACAGAGTTTCACTTCTTTTTCCATTAATGTGTAAGTAAATTGGTAAAAAGGCCAGCTACTACAAAGGTTTGCAAAACAATCACATACACATGCAGAGAGTGCTGCTATGCAGTAAAAAACGATGTGTTAAAACAAATGTATCTAGAAACCCCCCAGTGGCTGCTGGGTATGTTGACCAAAACTACACTAAGAAAAAACTGACAGATTATTCTTTCAAACTACAAACTCTAGGTAAGTGTCAAACACTCTGCAAAACAAAACTCCTGCAGGAAGTGCACAGGAATAAACGTGTTGGTCATTTGATCAAGGGTGCTGAACTAAAGGTTTACAAAACAACTCTGAATTTTCAAGTTGTCATCAAGTACAAAATCACCATTTTCTCACTTTTTCATCTCTCATGTTCTGGTCTAAGAAATGATCAATAGTATATTATACTCTAGATTCCTAGAAATATTCCAGATTCCTAGAAGTTTATGCATATGTTCAGCACAAGATTTCCCAGTGAGTCTCCCGCATTCCTTCCAGTTGGGACTGTGAGCTTCCACCATTCTAATGTATTCACACATGCAACTAGCTCACACAGTCAGAAGTTGGATACTACAAAATGAACTTTTATTAGCGCATTTCTTTTAAGTCTTCATTAAAATTACATAGGGAAATGATAAGAATACCAGGGACCTTTTTATGCCTTGAAAACAAAAAGAAATTACAGAATAACCTGGAATTGAAGCAAGAATGATGGTGTATTCTTACGATTGAAAGTAGCAGCATAGCCATTGGGCAAAATTAACTGCTACATGGCATCAAAGAAATAACTGATGGCTTTAATTCATAATAATTTACCTACTATTGTAAGGAGAAATTTTATTCAATAACATGACTTTAAAAAAAAAACCAACAACACATGGTTTTACAGATCTTTAGAACACTAAGAAATTCATTATTCCAAATTTCCTACACTGCATGTGATAAGCATAAAACACGTTTAATGCAACCAAAAATGATGCACTGATGTTTGGCAGTTACTTATCTACATTACCCATTTATTATGCTTCCGGTTGCAAGGAATGGGGAATGGTCTAATATAAACAAATGAATTAAAAGACTAAGAAGTAGATACATAGAGAGACGCAAGAGAAAAAAAAAAGTCCTAAGGAAAGTCAACCAAAAAACCTCCTTTGAAATCTTCCAGCTTAAGCGTCCTTGTATAATCTTCCTTTTGAAATGGGAAAACAGTACACTAACAAGTTTGAGATACTAAGTAACTCAGTTGCTATCCTCTAGCAACTTTTCAGCATCACTCTCAGTTTTTCCTGCTGTTTTAGGGACTACCATGGTTATAAAGTAATGCATTGCTATTCATAGGCTATTTTGTATAACTAAATCTTTACATCCTTCTTAAAAAGTAGAAAAATCAGATCCAACATGTAAGAGTTTCCATTAGACTTTCTACTGAATTTTACTTCCAAGTGCCAAAATGACTGAAGATGAAATTCCATTCTCCACTATGACAATAAAGGGCAGCAGCAGAAAGAAAAAATAATGGCTGTATCTCAACACTAAACATCCATTCCTATTACTAAAATTCTCTCCCGAATAATACCGTTGAATAACAAGAAGAATCAGTGAATAACTACCATTGTTTGAATAAGCAAAATTTCTCTGTATTAGCTAAACAATGAAAATAATCAACACATTCTGTAACAAACAAAAGAAAAAATTGCAATTAGGAAAGGAAGTAGTAGTTACCTGTGGCCTCGAATATCAGACTGATCACAGACTCCTCCTAAAGCAATTCTGTGAAATTCTCGACCCAAAGTCTTTGCAATTGATCTTCCAACACTAGTTTTACCAACTCCTGGGGGCCCCACAAAACAAAGAATGGGTCCCTTGAGGTTGTTTTTAAGCTGTCGGACAGCTAAGTACTCCAAAACTCTCTTTTTCAACTTCTCCATAGCATAATGATCATTATCCAAAAGAATTCGAGCTGCACGAATTTCAAGGCGATCTATCAATCATTGACAACAGAAAAGATATCAGCACATTTACCTTTAAAAATGGAAACAATTAATTCTACAATACAATAGAAACAAACACATTCTCAAACACGTTCATCAATGCAATCCCCCCGACACACACACACATTTCAGACAATGTTCTCCTAAAACAAAGCTATTATAATTCTCCTTAATAAGGAAATTAGACATAAGCTAGAGAGATCATAGTACTGATTGATACAAAATTTTAAAAACCCCACCTTTTCACTGTGTCATAGATGGAAATCTGGTTCAAATGAAGTTAGTATCTATTCTAGAACAGGGAATCAGTCATACAGAAATTTTTCAACATTTGCTTTCTCACCGAAATAAGTCTGATCCTGTAAGGTCTTCTCAAAAGACAAATTCATCCCAATGTCCTCATCATCTACTTATGATAAGAGTCTATAAACATCTCACAAACAGAGCAAGATGCTATTGGCTTGAAGGGCAGGCTTTACTTGCTAAGCAACACTTAAAGTGATTCGGCACTGTAAAAAACACCCATGTGATACTAAGCACTGGAAAAATCAGGTTTTTGCAATTGCCACAGTTTGAGATAAATGGTCAGGCCTCACCGATGGACATTAACTAATGCTTTACACAGAGCAGGAATTTCTGGCACAAAGCACATGTCTTCTCTTCTGCTCTACAACATAAAGAGAGCAGGCAGGAAGCAGTGAAGTCTGTCAACTCTACACACACCCACCCTTCAACTTCTATGCATTCCAGATGCAGACCCCTCATACCGGTAAGTGTGCGTATTTCACATACAGACAACTGTGATTAAATTCTCACCGTCAACCATGTAAATTTTTGTAATGAATTATTGAACAAAAAAATTCACTAATGATCATGTTCTACTGGATTTTCTATTTTTATATTCATGTATATTTTTATTCACTGTAGCTACGGAGTCCAAAGCATCATTCACATGAATGTGAATGCAAACTTTGCAACTTTGCTTAAAGGAAAACTTCAAACTACATGTGACATGGCATAATTTTGCAAGATTAAAGAGCAACTTTCACCACAGAACCATTCTGTTAGAACAAGTGTCAACAAATACTTTACTCATTTTGGGATTCTTTGAATAATTCTGTAGAGATCTGCAAAGAGCTGTAGGCAGATCTTTTCACAATTTAATGATTAAAGAAAATGTTTACAAGGAGATTTGTAAACAGCCAATGCTCTAGTCCAAAACGGCCAAAATTCATCACCATGCATACTGAGAAGGCAAAAGATAGACAAACGTTTCTGCTGGTGTGGTATGTTAAATTTCTTTTCAAAATCAGATTGTTTTAAATGCCATTCAAAAGCCTCATTCTTCAGTAGCTGCTAGAAGGAATTAAAATCCTTTTCTCCAGCAGTACACCTTCTGGAAAGTTTTTTTCCCACTTAATCTACTTGTGTTGGTCAGTAGGAAAAGTCATATTTGATTTTCTGCTCTTTCCTCGCTCTCCATTTTTGCATACTGTTCCCATATTAATAATCACTCTCTGCTCACAACTTTTGAAAACTGTGGTACAAAGCCAACGTGATACTCAGTTTTTCTATTGTACCTGAAGTTGTAATTATTAAAATCAACTATAATTGTCATTTTTCATCTTTTTGTTCCTTACCAAACTTGATTAACTTAAGACATGCCAGAACCTTCTTCAGGAAGGTCAATGCTACAGAAATGTACAAAAGCTTTCTTGTCTGACATATAAAAAGTAATTAGCTGCTCTTTTCTTCATTATTTTAGATACATGCTAGCACAGACTGTAAGTAATAACACCTTCATTTTTCTGGGTAGATATTCCTAATACTTTTCAAATTCAATTCTTAGATGTACAACTGAACTACACAGGCTATTCAGTATACAGATATTACTTTAAGCCAGGCAGACCGTAAGACTTGAGTAACGTATTAATGACATTTTTATGATCAGACAATGAGACAAACATTTGCAAGACAGAACTAAGTACACAGTGTTTACATGATGGCTACTTGTCCTAAAAATGTCTGTGCAAGAGGCAATCAACAGTAATAGAAGGGTTTACCTTTTGTACTCTTGTTCCATGGCAATTCTACCATCAGTTCCAAGTAATTTCTTGTCAAAGCATATTCTGGCATTGACTGAGGCATCTTCTTTAATCTGGAAATACACGCACAGAATTCACAAGGCTGATCAGGAATTAACTGCAAAGTAAGACTCTCTTGCACCACAAGATAGATATTTAGCAAACTTGAGGTCATCAGCATACCCTCTTACTTTCTGACAACCATAACGCTAAAAAAGCAAGTCACTTTCAATGAGGAGATCCTCTATGCATAGTAATAGGTTATTTATAGGATCCAAAGAGAAACGAAAAAAAGAGTCAGTTCCCTATGCATACATTGCATACGCAATGCATACACCACTATATATGCATCCTCACTGAAGAAGAAGTTGTTAACCATTATATCACCATGGATAGCACAGTTATCCCCTCACCAGAGAAAAACAGAGGAAAAAAGACTCAAAACTGGGTCAGTTTATTCATTAATTATTAACAACTGCGGTGTTAGTATTTTTTTTTTTTTAGATCTTCACTTCATAACCTCTACAGAGGCTTAGAGCTTACAGTTTAATGCTATGTTAATGTATAAACCATATCTAGCAGACTTCATATTTCTTTGTCATCGCCTCTGATGTTCCAAGAAGATGAAATGATGAAATTTCTAAGCAAAAAACAGCACTCTAATAATTTTTTAAAAAATAATTTCCAAAACACAACCAAAACAAACATATCATCAAATAAGAAAAGGTTAACGCAAGATTTGTTTTAAAAAATAAAATAAGAGAAGAAATCACCATTTGAAAGTTTCCTACCTCTTTATTTCCTTAAGACAAACTTTAAGAGCTTGTTCTGACATACTGGATGTTCTAATCTTTTTTTCCAGCATGACAACATCATCATGATCTTCTTCTTCCTCTTCGTCTTCTGCAGTGCTTGGAATGTGATTGATTCTTCTGTTAGGACGAATAGCTACAACCTACGAAATGAAAAACAGAGCCAGAGAATAATATCAATACGGCATCATATGGCTCTTTAAAGGAACCTGAGCATTTATTCAATGTCAGAAAGTGCTCAGATTAAAACTGCCTAAGCTTTTTTTTTTTTTTTTTGAAAGACTATTTTCTTTTTTAAGTATTTAAACAGCCAAAGTTGCCAGCTGGGTGTTCTCTGCAGCTCCAGACTGACCAGGAAAAATTATAGCTATACATTAAAACTTCGTACAGATTAAAATCATGCACGTTCATTAGCCTGTTTAAAAGTGCATCTTCGTACTTATTTAGGATGTTTAAGTATCCCACATTTAAAGGTCCATACCCGTTTATCATCATCCTGTTTGGGCTTTCTTGTTTTCTGAAGCAGCTTCAGGCCTTCAATCTGTCTAACAAGCAATGGTATAGTCATCTTGAACCGTTCTTCCAGCCTAACAGCATCTAAAATCTAAGAGCAAGGAGTTATAAGTAACCAACAAGTTTGTGCTGATAGATCATCAGTTTAGGGGAGGGGAACATGGAGGGTACTGTTACTGTCTTTTGACCAGTTACGGAACAGATGGTTTAGGAAAAAAGGTAGCAAGAAAAGCAATGAGAATACAGCACACAAAATCTAGCCTCAAGGGTCTGGATGCCAAAACTACAAAGCACTCCAAAACCAGAAGAAAAGTCTTTTATCCTGTTTTTAAAGCGTCTTATTATTTCAGCCACATTTTCTGTGGCAAACACCTATCAGCATTCTATTTTTCAATTACTGAGCCTCAGAAAAGAGCTAGCCCTCTAACAAAGTTACAGCATGATCTCCTTGGTTAACCCAGAAAAAAATCACCTTATACCATAAGGGTTTTTTTTGTTTTGGTTTGGGGTTTTTTATTTCTTTTGTTTGTTTTTTTAAAATTTTATACACTAGTCCATTTTCATGTTTAATGATGTTGGTATGTAGAAATAGGCAGAATTTCGCTCTTGTATATTTCCACAGCTTCCACTGGCTGCTCTTTTCTTCATCACTTCTAATAAAAGAAAGGACATGGTAAATTTAATGACTAACGTACCTTCCTCGAGCAGGATATTCAGCTACAGTACACACCTTCACTTCAAATTATTGCATTATTTTCTATTTGTTGTTTGAAAGAACAGCTCTGAAAAAACCTAACTTATGCTTTCAATTCAAGGTTGAACGTGCAGCTGGCAGTGACAAAAGAAAAGAAACAACAAACACAGCACGCAAATACAGAAATCAGACTAGCAAGTGTCAAGCCATAAGCATCATTTTTGCATAAAGTTATTTTGATATATGATGCAAATTTAAGCAGTGTCTCAGTGTTTAAAAACCCCCACACTTCACATGTTTTTAAAAAGATAAAAAACCCCGTGATTCTGAAGCTGTTGGTATTAAGAGATGTATAATGATCTCTCAACTGTGATAAGTAAGCAAGATTGCAACACAATTTGAAGATTTATCATCTTTACCACGAGAAGGGGAAGTCCACATTGTATTTCTTATTGTTTAATAAAATGAATGGTTTCCAATGCTAACTAGATTCATTTACCTATTAGGTGAGTTCTGACATATAGATATATAAACACTTCAAACAACAGCATAAAAGCTTTTTACAAGTATTCATGCTCAGTTGTAAAACAAATACCTTCTGGCACAACATTATCACTGTACAGTCTCAAGTATAAGCAATTTCAAAATTATCTAAAAGTGATTGACCGTAAAAAAACGAAAAGCAAACACCTAACTCCCCTTAAAAAAGTTTAAGAACATAATACCTGAAGCTTCTCTTGGTTGGATGTACGGATAATAGAAGTCAGTATATCTGGCAAAGCTTCTCTAGGCAGATTGTCCAAAAGACGTCTCAGCTTTGCAACTGCAGGAACAGACATATCCAGCATCTCAACCAACTGCAAGGAACACACAATGAACAATATTCATGATTGCCATGTTTCTTTTTAAATTATTTAAGTAACTGACTTAAAAAGGATTGCATCTTTCAGTATGAAATGTGTTTAGGTACCTGCCAAAAAGCTACTGAAATAAATGCTGTTCTTTCACAGAAGAGGCACTAACTCAGCATAGGGCAATTAAGACTTTGGGCTTTCGTGCTGTTCGAGAAGTTCAAAAATACCATCGTTGTTTGCAGCACCTTTTTCAATGCCTACATCTCTTATTCCCCCCACACACCCTGATTAAAAACTTTCCCAGTTAAGTTAACACTATGACGACTCTTCTTCTATACATTATTTAAACTCAAATTCCTTATGCCTGTTTTTTTTCCCTTTAATAATTTAAAAAAAAACAACCTCACAAAAAATCAATCCATTCTATATATTATTAATTCTGGAAAAAAAAATATTTAAAAGTATTCCTTGTACTAGAGTATATTTATAGTATCGCTATATATGAAATAATAGCAACTTATCATAGCACTAATATACCCAGTTAGACTCATCCTGCGATGAGCTGTATAGCCAGCCTAGAACTCCACAGAGAAACCTTAAGCTATAACAAAAATACTTATTTTGTAGCAGAAGCACTGAAAATTTACCAGTCGCTGAAAAATCTAAGAACTATTGAGAGAGAAGGGCAGATAGGAAACAAGCAAAATCCCCAAATATACCTATAAATATGCCGATATATCGTATATAGGATCAAAACAATTTACCTGCACTGCATACTTGTAGAATTGTTCTGATAACTCTCCAAGTTCCTCCTCAGATTTAAGCTGATTAGTGAACTGCTCAAGTCGATCTAACTGTTCAACTTCAGCAACAGGATACGGCTTCTCTTTCAGCAACTGCAGGATCTGGAATCGGCAGAGGCCAGTAACCAGCAACGTATAATGTGGCTTGGGCCAGTTGCTACCAACCACCTGAACTGCCAAGGCAGCAGTGCCAATCCTAAAAACAGACCAAATCTTTGTATTATTTGTCACCTTCCACAGAACATTTAGTGTACCTCTTATCAAGAAGTAATCAAGCTATAGGTTGCAAGAACCTCCTGGGTCATAGTTCCTTATCATGAAAGGCAACCAAACTATATACAATTTCCTTTGCAACACAGATTACAAAACCAAACCCTAAAACCTGAAAATGAATAAGCTAACTAAAAAAACTGACAAGGGTAATAGGATACAGTCACCTGATTTAGAAACACATGCCATTTTTTCATAATTTAATGGAGCTTGCTGTGGACAGGAATGCTGACATTTCCGCTTAAACTATACGCATTGGAAAACTGAGTGTGTGTAATTTACAGTTCTTCGGTGAAATTCTCAGCCTCATTCTGAACAAACGTTTTAGATCACATGTACCTGTTTAAGCAGATTTAAAAGAGAAATTATTTTCTTGCAAAACCTTACCAAGTCCACTGATGTGGTAAAGTTCTGAGAGTAAGGGTTACAGCATGTTAGTTTTACTCATGCTTTATCCCACAGAAATACAATTCGTTTCCATTTTACGTGAACTAGATCACTATCCATGCTACTTCTTTGGCGAAAAATGTTATCGTTAACAACTGCGACACCATTTATGCTCCCGGCCTGCGTTCTTTGATCGTATTTCCCTCTTCCACCTCGGTCTCCTTTTTCAAACTTTTCTTCCAGACGTCAGTCACAGTCCCTGTCATCTCCCCCCCCAACGGACGCTCGTCCGGTGCAGCGAGAAAAGTTTCTCCGACGGGAGAAGCGTTTCCCACAGGGCGGCGGAGCAGCACAGACTCGCCCCCGCGGCCAGGCCCGCCCCCGCCAGCCCTACGCC
>NW_009216952.1:0-3091 GCF_000690835.1 Fulmarus glacialis | reverse complement strand
CTCGTCTCCCTGGGATCCAGCGACAGGACATGTGGGGATGGCTCAAAGCTGCGTCAGGGGAGGTTCAGACTTGGTACTATGAGGAAGCATTTTTTTGCCAAGAGGGTGGTCAAACACTGGAACAGGCTTCCTAGAGAGGTGGTTGATGCCCCGTGCCTGTCAGTGCCCTAAAAAGAGGCATTTGGGCAATGCCCTCAGTAACAGCCTTTAACTGTTGGTCAGCCCTGGAGTGGTCAGGCAGTGGGACTAGATGATTGCTGTAGGCCCCTGACAACTGGAACTATTCTATTGCACTACCTCTCAATACCAACAAATCAGTATTGCTTGCTTTTCTCCAACTTTGTTTTTTTCAATGCCATAAACATTATCTGATGAAAGAAGCAAAAAATCTTCTTTTTTAAAGTAATCTCATTATTCTTACAGAAAGTGAGAAAATATAAACAATTCCTTCCAGCCCCATACAGTATTTATAGGCCATTCATGTTGTCTAGCTGTTATTGTCTCTAGTCCAGTACAGTTTTGCTTACATAAATATTTTTGACATTTGCTTGTTCACGTTTTAAACTACCAGGCTTTTAAAAAACATGCATTGCCAAGACTTTTTTTGAGAATGGGAACTAACTACTTTGTGCACGTATAGTGGCTATTGATGTGTATAGGGTGGACTTACAGTTTAATGTGTACTTTTACTTAATGCATCAGCCCCTGAGAGTTTATTTCACTTTTGTTCTCCTCTAAACTCCCCCTAGTATTTCTAAACCCTTAAAGCGAACAAGGCCCAGAGAAAGGAACACTCTGTTCTGCTACAGTGGCTCTCATTGCGTTTTGTCATCTTTTCACCTATTTTATATGATACAGTATTATGCTTTGGTATTTTCTGATTGTTATACAGACCATTAATATCCTGGCTTTCAGGGCTGCATAACACAAATCACATGGAAATCAATGCAATGTCCTTAGTACATTTATAGATATATTGGGATATAAAACACACAATATGTCTGTTATTGTATTGTGTATTGTATTGTATGATATCATATGGTATTTTTGTATTTTTTATTTTATAGCATGAATCGTTTGTATTGCATTGTATGCTTTGTATTGTATGGCATTTATTGTATTGCGCGTATTGTATGGTATCATATATATTGTACCTATTGTTTTTTATGTACAGTATTTTGTATTGCATGCATTGTAGTGTATGTATTGTATGTGTTGTATTGTATGGTATGGTATATATTGTATTGAATTTTGTATTGTGTGGTATAGTATGTTTTGTATTGTATGTATACTATGGTATGGTATAGTATGGTATGGTATGGTATATATTTTGTATGTGCTGTATGGTATTGTATGTATTGTATTGTATGGTATTTATTGTATTGTATTGTATGTAACATATGTATTGTATGTATTGTATTTTGTATTGTATTCTGTGTACTGTATGTAGTGTACAGTATGGAATTTATTGTACATATTGTATTTTGTACTGTACTGCATGTGTTGTATTGTATGGTATGTATTGTACGCTACGGTATCTATTCTATGGTATGGTATGTCTTATATTGTGTTGACTGTACCTGATGATGGCATTGTCCTTGAAATGCCTTTCAGTAGCACCCAGCATGATCTTCTCCAGCATTTCTCTTGGCACTGAGGGTAAACTACCAAGTCTGTAGTCTCCTCACACCCTCCTTGTAAATTGGAATAATGTTGGTCAGTGGCGACCTTCCTGGAGTTCAACTGGTCTGGTACAAGACTGGACTAAAGCATTGTAAGTGAATAGTTTGTGTCAAAAATGCATAAAAATTCTAGTGACTGCCTCAGGAACTAAATGACGTATTAAGTACTGTCTTAGTAACTGAGCTGACAGAAGCCACCCTCTCTCACCATTTGTACTGATTAACGTCATGGAGAATCTAATTTGCTATCCTGAGCCTAAATACAGCTGAAACCCACCTGGCAACAAATCCAGCTAGGAGGACATCACTTTCAAATTTCTCTTTGCCTCCCCTAACTTTTACAGGACACTTTTTGTTGTTGACAGTGGGAAAAAATTGCACAGGTATGCAAGTCAAAAGGGTGAAAGGCAAGCAATTTGTTCTGTGCAGTGCCTGGTAACCTACTCCACTCGGGACCTCAGAAAGTTCCAGAAAAGTCTGTCATGGGGATAGGTCTGCTTTCTGTTCTTTGTTTTCTTTTTTTTTCTTTTTTTTTTCCTTCTTTCTCCTTTTATAAAGAAGTTGCCGCTCTTTAAAATCTGGCAAAGATGGTGATGCTTTCACCCTTTCTCATGATACTATAATGGCTAGAACACTCGCACAAGAAATAGGAGCCCTATGCCCAACTCAGGTTTGCAAGTTCAAATCCGCATTGGGAGAGGATGTGAAAATAGGAGGAGTTGACTGTAATCTTAGGGTTAGAGCCCTTCTCTGAAGATGGCTGAGACCTGGTTCCTGACGTCAGGACTGCTCCTGTTTCTGCATTTGACTACACAGGTTTTTCACCAGAAAATGTGTTAATATTCTCTGGAGAAGTACTCAGGGTCTGGCTTTCCTTCGAGAAAACACCTTAGCCCTTGGACTATATAAGCCCGTTTCTTCTGTATCCTCTTGCTAGTCAGCTTGTGTAATTAAAGGGTAACATCTAACAAAAGACATCCTGTGGTACAGTAAGAATAGAGAGGGCCGTTCTGGAATGGAGGAGGATAAAGAAGAAAGGGTGCTCCGCACCTGTTTAGCATGTGTCCTTGCGCACAAGGTACAAGCCCCCTTTTTTAAAGAAAAAAAGACCAAATTTGCCTCAGCTCTAACTCAAACTCGCCGGTTACTATCTGGTCAAACAGAATCGCGTGTTGGAGAGCGAAAACGCGAATCCCATTTCGCTCGTTCGCACCGTTCCCACGGCGTGCGTCACGCCCTACCGCACAGCACTTGCGGGTAAATGACGAAGCCAGGTAGAGGAATAAAGCACTCGGGGGTCTCTAAGCCTTACCGGGCGTCTCAGGCTGAGCACGTTGTTCTTCGCCTCACAGCGGCAACCCAAAGCGGGCTCGGCGCTTGGCAACGCACGCCGCAGACAGCGCGAGGCG